>NC_041392.1:262553205-262619281 GCF_002162155.2 Triticum dicoccoides
GGCGGCGGCGGTGGAGCGGGCCGGGGGAAGGTGCGGGGTGTCGGCGGAGGCGGTGGAGCGGGGGAGGGTGCGGTGGGTCATCGGCGGCTGTGGAGTGGGGGAGGGTGCGGGGGCTCGTCGGCGGCGGTGGAGCGGGGGAAAAATATTGAATATGAAAAAATATCATCAAATTTGAAAAAATATTCATGAATTCAAAAAGTGCCCATGAAATATTCATGATATCAAAAAGTGCCCGAGAAATGAAGGCTACAATTTAAATACAATCGATCTTAGCTAGCTATCTGTTCACAATCTTCTTGCCCTTCTTTTTCACAAATGGAGTTCTTCTGTTGAACGGACGTCCTTTAGGTAGGGTGGTCCTGCTTCTTCTTGTGGTGTATGCTGCTACTTCATCGTCGTCGTCATGTTCGATCTTCGGGTCGCCGTACTTGTCGAAGTCTTGCTCATTGGCTACTCCATCCATTCCGATGATCTTCCTTTTGCCTCTCCTCACGACAACACGACTGGGCTTTGACGGATCGGTAATGAAGAAGCATTGGTCCACTTGTGAAGCCAGTACTCATGGCTCATTTTTCACGGTGACGTTTGTGCCCGCGGTCTTGGATTTGGCTTCGGGTATAACCATGGTGGTGAAATACCGGTCTTCTTTTAGGATGCTCTTGGCCCATCTGACACGGAACATTGAGACCTTCTCTCCAGCGTAGCTCAGCTCCCAGATCTCCTAGATCCTTCTGTAGTATGTGTCCTTGTTGTTACCGGTGTAGGATTCCATCGTTACCCCGGAGTTCTGATAACCATCGCTCTTCATGTCCTTGTCCTCGGTGTAGAATGTGTAGCCATTGATATCGTTCGCCTCATAGGTCATCAGGTTGTGCTCGGCGCCCTGTGACAAGGCGAATATGAGTTATTCTTCCGCGGAAGAATCCTCATGTAAAGGGTACGACAGAAGCTTCTGCTTGAACCAACGCGTGAAACATGAGTTGTGCTCTTTGAGTATATCTCCGTCCGTCCTCTGTTGGCCTCGGTCATTGTATGTCTTCTCAATAAAGGTTTTGTGCTCTACCACCCAAGGATCGACCACGTCTATGTGTTGTAGTGCGACTAGGTTTGCTCCTTCAAAGTCGGCGAGTCGACCCTCGAAGTCGACATGCATTTTGCGGCGACCCTCACGGTGACCCCATCCAGCGAGCCTGCCGAGGTGCCTGTTGACGGGCAGACCAACGGGGTTCTCGATGCCTAGATAATTCATGCAGTAGGAGATGCACTCTTCGGTCAAAAAGCCCCTGGCTATACTTCCCTCTGGACGTGACATGTTGCGAACGTATCCTTTGATGACACCATTCATCCTTTCGAACGGCATCATGCTGTGCAGGAACGTCGGCCCGAGTTGGATGATATCCTCCACGATATGGACCAGCAGATGCACCATAACGTCGAAGAATGCGGGCGGGAAGTACATCTCAAGCTCGCATAGTATCACCATGATCTCTTCCTGTAGCCTTCTGAGTTGCCTCATGCCAATCGACTTTCGAGAGATGACGTCGAAAAAGTTGCATAGGAGAAATAGCGTTTCACGGACGTGCGCGTCCATGATCCCATGGATTGCAACTGGAAGTATCTGCGTCATCAGCACGTGACAGTCGTGAGACTTCATCCCGCTGAACTTCTGCTTCGCTGGGTCTAGGTATCTGCTTATCTTCCCCGCGTAACCGTAAGGAAGTTTTACTCCTAGGAGGCAGGTGAAAAACTGCTCGATCTCCTCCTGACTTAGAGTGAAGCACGCGGGAGGGTAGTCATTTCCGGTCTTCTTGGCCTTTTTGCCTTTGCGACGACTTTCTGTGTCCTGCTTCGCCTCATCATCATCATCATCATCATCATTAGCGTGAAGCTCCTGCCCGATGCCCATTGATTTCAAGTCTGCCCTTGCTTTCGGCCCATCTTTGGTCCTCTCTGGCATGTTGAGCAGGGTACCAAGCAGACTCTCGCACACGTTCTTCGTGATATGCATGACATCAAGGCTGTGAGGCACACGGTGGATCTGTACGGCAAGTCCCAGAAAACAGACCTTGTTTTCCATACCTTCAGCAGCGGATCTGGCGCCTTTCGCTTCTTTCCCGGCTCTAGCGCCTTTTGCTTCTTTCCCGGCAGTGGGCAGTCTTTCCAATTTTTCAACAGCTCGTCTATTTCCTCGCTGCTCCTCATACACGGGCGTTTTCGGGGTTCGGTTTCACCATCGAACAGATCCTTGCGTTTCCTCCACGGGTCATCGTCGCGAAGCCACCTTCAATGTCCCATGAACATGGTTTTCGAAGACCCGGGATCTCTATCTAGCTGGCGATACGTTGTGTCATCCATGCACCTTACGCATCCAGAAAATCCGTGGACTACCTGCCCCGCGAGATATCCGTAACCGAGATAGTTGTGCACCGTCGTGAGCAGTGCGGCTCTCATAGGGAAATATTCTTTCTCTGCGGCGTCCCACGTATTGGCTGGCGTTTTCCACAGCGTGTCTAGCTCCTCCTTCAGCAGCCCCAGATACAGATTGATGTCGTTCCCTGGTTGTTTCGGCCCTTCAATTAGCATACTCATGTGAATGTACTTCCTCTTCATGCACAACCAGGGGGGAAAGTTGTACATCCACACAAACACAGGCCAGGTGCTATGTGTGCTTCTCTGGCTGCCAAACGGATTGACTCCATCAGTGCTCGCGCCCAGCACGATGTTCCTTGGATCCTTCCCAAATTCTGGGTATTTGAAGTTCAACGCTTGCCACTGGCTCGCATCCTTAGGGTGACTCAGCATCTTGTCTTTTTTATTTATCTCCGGATCATTTCCGTCATCTTCCCGCTTCTTCTCCTCCCTATCCGCGTGCCAACGCAGGAGCTTTGCTACCTTAGGGTCCGCGAAATACCGCTGCAGACGAGGAGTGATCGAAAAGTACCACACCGATTTTCGAGGAGATTTCTTCCTCTTGTATCGAGTGACGCCGCACACCGGACATATGGTAGACTCCACGTGCTCGTCCCGATAAATGATACAATTGTTCATGCACACATGGTATTTCACGTGCAGTAAATCCAGAGGACACACGATTTTCTTCGCCTCGTCGAAACTGGTCGGGCACTTGTTCCCCTTGGGAAGACGTTCCTGCCAGAATGACATGTTCTCGTCGAAGCATGCATCGGTCATTTTATGTTTTACCTTCATCTCCAGAGCCATGAGCATTACTTTCAGGCGGGTATCCTCGGGCCTGCATCCTTCATACAATGGAGTAACCGCGTCTATCTCCAGTTGATCCAGCTTGGCTTTCTCTCGGGCGGCAGCTCTTGCGTTATCCGTCTACTTGAGAAGCAGCTCTTGAATATGAGGGTCCTGCACCCAGCCTCCATCGTCGTCTGCTCCGGCATCTTCATCTTCATGATCATGCCCTTCGTCTTGATCTTCCTCATCATCATGTACGGCATCTTCTACATGATGACTGTGTACAGCATCACCGTCGTGATCATGTCCTGGAGATTCTTCGTCTTCTCGCCCGCCCTCGCCGCGGTGGTACTTGTCTTGTTGCCCTTCCTCATTTCTTGCCTGGCCCCGGCCATGGACGACTTCATAGTCATCTTCATCACCTTGCCACCGATAACCATCCATGAAACCACGCAAGAGCAGGTGGTCCTGCACCTGCCCGGAATCCAGGTCCGCAATAAGGCTCTTCAGCTTGCATCTTTGACACGGACATCTTATCTCCGTCTCGTTCTTTTGAAGCATCTCGGCCTTCGCGGAGCTCAAAAACCTATTCACGATGCCTTCAGTCATCGTGCGGACCATGGTCGCCTGCGGGGTAGAGCAAAACGATATTTTAGAACCAAGAAAAAATTTGGCATGACCTTCCCTAAAAATAGGACCAAAAAGAATGCATAGTGCCAAAATTCTCGCCGAAACGGAAATGAATCAAAACATTCCGGGAAAATATTGGCAACTATTGCATTTCAAATACCGGTACCATCAAACACAAACATATATGCAACACCACAAACACATGCAACCCCACAAACATACATAGATCTAGCTAGGCCACAAAAAGTGCATGTGCACGTTGTTGGAGCGAGCTAGGGAGAAAAAAAAGTAGATCTACATCATGAAGATAGCTTTCCCCTTACTTACCTATCAAAAAAAGGTAATTTCACCACTTAATTTTGATGAATCTATGGTGGAAATGAGGTGAGGAGGAGGAGGCAGCCGAAAGCTTGGAGAAGGAGGTGGAGGGAATGAAGTGGGGAAAGTGAGTGGGTAGGTGTGGGGCTGTCCAAAATATCTTGTTGGGGTCCCAGGTTACTAATGGCGCACCACAAGGAAATGCGCCATTAGTAACCTTGGTTACTAATGACGCACCTACAGGTGGTGCGCCATTAGAAGTTTTGCAAAAAAGTAAAAAATATAATATATATACTAATGGCGCACCGTGTAATAGTGCGCCATTACTAGTTTAAACTAGTAATGGCGCACTTTGAAACGGTGCGCCATTAGTAGTTTTGCAAAAAAAAAGAATAAGAAAAAAATTACAGTAATGGCGCACTCTCTGCCTGGTGCGCCATTACTAGTTAGAACCAGTAATGGCGCATTGTCGACCTGATGCGCCATTAGTATGTATGGAAAAATGGAAAAAAAATTAATACTGGTGGCGCACCCTGTTTCTGGTGCGCCATTAGTGTCTTCCACACTAATGGCGCATCACCAACAGGTGTGCCATTAGTATATAGTAGTGGCGCACTACTTCCCTGGTGCGCCATTAGTATCAATCCTATCTATAGCCCTTTTCCTAGTAGTGCTAGAAGCTAGCCTATGGTATGATTGTTGATGTGTATGTTGTCCTACGGACTAAAACCCTCCGGTTTATATAGACACCGGAGGGGGTTAGGGTTACACAAAGTCGGTTACAATGGTAGGAGATCTTCATATCCGTATCGCCAAGCTTGCCTTCCACGCCAAGGAAAGTCCCTTCTGGACACGGGACGGAGTCTTCAATCTTGTCTCTTCATAGTCCAGGAGTCCGGCTATCCGAACACCCCCTAATCCAGGACTCCCTCAGTAGCCCCTGAACCAGGCTTCAATGACGACGAGTCCGGCGCGCAGATTGTCTTCGGCATTGCAAGGCGGGTTCCTCCTCCAAATACTTCATAGAAGATATTGAACACAAAGATAGTGTCCGGCTCTGCAAAATAAGTTTCCACATATTGCCATAGAGAGAATAATATTTACACGAATCTAATCTGCTGACGTATTCCGTAGTGTGACACACCACGGCCAAGCCTTTATCCAAGTCGCTTCATTATCCCACCTCAGCGCGTCATGCGAGGCGGTTTCCTTGGCACGTCTTGTTAAAGCAGAGATCGTGTCCCCTTATTCCGAGATTCTCATCAATACGGGCATGGGTAACCCAACCGCGCCATTGATTACGGCGCTTGGAGATAAGCGAGTTTTACCAGGCTGGTGGGGACACGTAGTTGCGTCCACCCATATAAGGGGATAAGGATCCACCTTTTCACCTACGCCTTCTTCCTCCCTTGTTTATACATTCTCGCGCACTCAAGCTCCGGCGCCCAAGTCCGCACTCCCCACCTCAACCTTCTCCAGCTATGTCCGGAGTGGGAGGCAAGTGGATGGTCTCCTCCGTCATGGAGGGACACATCAAAAAACTGAGGAAGGCTGGATACTTGTCTAACGAACGTACTGGCTTCCCGAAAAGGTGCAGCTCATCCCCACCCCTAGGCCCCGTGAGAGGGTGGTGTTCCTCCCCCATTTCCTCTGCGGACTGGGCTTCCCTCTTCACCCATTTGTCCGGGGGCTCATGTTCTACTATGTCCTAGATTTCCACGATCTGGCCCCGAACTTTGTCCTCAACATCTCGGCGTTTATCGTCATGTGCGTGGCTTTCCTCCGCATCCGCCCCCATTTCGGCCTATGGCTCAAGACTTTCAATGTCAAGCCGAAGGTGGTGCGCGGCAACCAGGCGCCATGGTGGGCAAGATGTCCAACGTCTTATGGCTCGAGGGCTCCTTTGTGGAGACCCTGAAGGGGTGGCAATCGGGGTGGTTTTACATCACCGAGCCGCGCGACCCCGAATGGGTCGCAGCCCCCGAGTTTCAATCCGGACCCCCTACGCGGCTCACCTCCTGGAAGGAGACGGGCCTGTTGTGGGGTAAAAAAGGAGAGCTGACCGGACTCCAAAGATGCGTCCAAACCCTGGTGGACAAGAAGCTCAAACTTGTCAACGTAGTCCAGGTTATGCTCATCCGCCTGATCCTCCCATGTCAACAACGGGCTTTCAACCTGTGGGAGTTCGACCCGGCGCGGCACCAAACTCTGAGCAGGCTCTTCAACATGACGTACGAAGATGCCTGGAAGGTGCTTTTCAAGGGCGCCGAGGCCCCCGCATCCGCTACCGAGGATCACGGATTCAGTACGCAGCGTCACGCTCATGCGGTAAGCTGTTTTTTTTCCTTTTACAGGGTATCAATTTTTCATAGTTTGACTCCATGCAGGATCTAAGCTCCCTTACCTTTGACAGGATTGGCAGGTGACGTCCGGACAGATCAACTGTCCGGCTCCTTTGCCCGAAGGCCCAGCGGACGCTCGCTTGGCGAAGCTGCTGGTTCCGGCACCCTATGTGGTGCCGGAGAAGAAGGCTGCGAAAAAGGCCACGGGGACTCGAAAGAGTGCCCGGCACCAGGAGGTGTCGGATCCATCATCTGACGGTTCCGAGGCACATTCCTCCCGTGAAGACGAGGAGGAAGAAGAAGAGGCCTCTCTCCCTCCAGCGGGAGGATAGAAGAAAAGGAAGGCCGCCCTCTTTGGGGAGGCCGGAGGGTCCAAGCAGGGGAAAACCCTTCCTCCGGACTACTCCACCGACGCCGACGATGGGGGAGAGGAGTGGCCGCCCAAGGCCAAGCCCCTGGCAAAATCGTAAGTATCCGGATACCAGAGTAATTCATAGTATTCATTTATTGCACAACTTTCCCTTATGTCAAATATGTTTATGCAGTCCACCCAAAGACCGGCTCGACGCGTCGTAGAGCGGCTCACTGGACTCGTCGGATGTGAACTCGCTACCGACGGCTTTCCGGAGTATTATTATCTCCCGTGCTGGAATCACCGTATTTGTTTTGGCGGGATTTTGAGCGGCGCCGCTGACGCCGGCGCTTAGGCTGTTTCTTGGAGGGGTCATCCTCCGCTGTTCCGTCGACATCTCCTTCTTTTGGGGTGTCCACCATGTATATGTCATATGACGAGGTGGCTTTCCAGGGCCTGATAGGCGTTGGTTCTTCATCGTCTCCTTCATCGGCGTCCATACCATCAATGTCTTCGGAGTCGAAGTCGAGCATGTCGGTTAAGTCATCGACAGTGGCTACAAAGTGGGTGGTGGGTGGGCTTTGAATTTCTTCATCGTCTGAATCCCAACCTTGCTGACCATAGTCCAGCCAGGGCTCTCCTGATAAAGAGAGAGACTTCAGTGTCTTCAAAATATCGCCGAAAGGCGAGTGCTGAAAGGTGTCCGCGGTAGTAAACTCCATAATCGATGCCCAATCGGATTCGATCGGCAAGGGCGCGGAGGGTTCGGAGTCCGGAGAGGAGTCCGGCTCCTTGGAGTCACGAGTCTCGCAGAGTGTGGGGCTGGTGTTCAGCTCGATCGGCGTTGGGATCGCAGCCCCCGAGGCGGCGTCCAACCACCCATCCTCGATCGGCGTAGTTGGCTCCGAATTAAGGGTCGAAGCCGATGCGGGTGCGGCCTCCAGGGCACTGTTCGGCGGCAGAGCTAGATCATGCTCGTCGTGACAGTGCGGCGCGCTCAGCAGTGGCTCGAATCCTCCGAACATCAAGTCCCCGCAGATGTCAGCTGTGTAGTTTAAACTTCCAGATCTGACCTGATGGCCAGGGGCATAGCTTTTGATCTGCTCCAGATGGCCAAGTGAATTGGCCCGCAGTGCGAAGCCGCCGAAGACGAAGATCTGTCCGGGGAGGAAGGTCTCACCCTGGACTGCATCACCATTGATGATCGTAGGATCCATCAAGCCTGACGGCGACGACACAGAGGAACTCTTAATGAAAGCACCAATGTCGGTGTCAAAACCGGCGGATCTCGGGTAGGGGGTCCCAAACTGTGCGTCTAGGCCGGATGGTAACAGGAGGCAAGGGACACGAAGTTTTACCCAGGTTCGGGCCCTCTCGATGGAGGTAAAACCCTACGTCCTGCTTGATTAATATTGATGATATGGGTAGTACAAGAGTAGATCTACCACGAGATCGGAGAGGCTAAACCCTAGAAGCTAGCCTATGGTATGATTGTTGTTGTGTATGTTGTCCTACAGACTAAAACCCTCCGGTTTATATAGACACCGGAGAGGGTTAGGGTAACACAAAGTCGGTTACAATGGTAGGAGATTTGCATATCCGTATCGCCAAGCTTGCCTTCCACGCCAAGGAAAGTCCCTTCCGGACACGGGACGAAGTCTTCAATCTTGTATCTTCATAGTCCAGGAGTCCGGCTGAAGGTATAGTCCGGCCATCCGGACACCCCCTAATCCAGGACTCCCTCAGTTACCTCAGTGACTTGTTTCATTTTTTTACTCCTGCATCTAATACCTGCATGTCCAGTCTCAACTTGTTGATTATACATTGACAATCATGTACACGTTGTCTTGCCACCTCTAGTTGATGCTCGAGAACATCAGCACATTCCAATTCCAATCCATAATCATTCGGTAACGACCATGCCGCACTGCTCGCAGATCTTTGTGTTGATGTCACTTCATCCTGAAATGTTTCTGTAAGTACACATGACTAGGGTAAAAATATAGTTACAACAGTGAAGCAAACAAGACACTATTTTGTACTACATGGCAAAACAGGACTAACAATAATGTTACACGTCACTTTAAAAAAATGTTACATGTCATGAAGCATAAGCAGGTGATATTTTAAAAATTATAAAAAAGATAGTCTGTGCATCCTGCATACATAAATCCCTCTTAGCTCACCAGAGGAGCATGATGTTGGGGCCAAATCGAAAACACAGACAAGTTACAAATTTAGACAGCATGTTGCGTATCAGTAAGCAAGCAGTTGGCCATTCTGTGCCTTAGTTAAAGTCTTAGGGAGCATAATGAACAGCAGTGGATTTCATACAAACATACTACAGTAGGCAAAACTATGCAATCATTAGCGTAGTATAAACTAGATTGTGAGCCTCATGCAATAATAGTTGGTTAATAGACTTCAAAGCTTCAGGCACACTTTGGCAGAGTAATTAAATGGTAAGGCCTTTAATTATGTCAACTAATAGTGATACAAGTACCGAACATCAAGCATGATTATTTGGGCATCTCATTAACTCAGGACAAATAAAGCAATTGAAAAGAGAAAATTAACTATGCCTGAAACAAACAAGGAATTGAACTGTTGAGTTGCATACAGTGACTTACCTTAGCAGGTTGAAGAGGCTCAGCGCAGCTCCTACTTCTCTTGCAAGGCTCCTTCCTAACATCTTGTACTTGGAAATCCTCAATCTTATCTTCATTGCACCCCCTCTGCAAGGTGACACAAACTAGTTACTCGTCTCCTTGGAAGATAAATATGCATACTTTCCAGTGTGTGAACACAAAAGGATGAGATTATAACAAAACAACACCACATAATGAAACATGCCGCATCTCTTGCACTTGCACACAATGAAATGAACATTTACTATGTCTGCACTATGTAAAAACTAGGCATACCTTCGAACTGGATCTCCAGGTACTCTTGGAGAGCCTACTGTAGTGTACAGCCAAACCTTTATGTCACCTATGAGTTAGACAAGGCCCCACTACAGCAGCCCTGTTCAAATCGTTGACAAGCTCTGTTAGAGTTTAAATCGTTGACAAGCTCTGTTAGAGTGTTAGGTCAAGAACAACAAGTAATCAAAGCAAACAGTCCTAGTATGGCTGGCTGATGTAAACAAGCAATTGAACAAATGTGTGAGCAAATCTTACATATCAAGAAAAGAAGCTGTCGGCGTTCTGGGAACGGGGGTCCCCAGACTTGCCTGCCTGCGGCCTGCGGCGTGGCTGAAAGGGGGGCCCAGCACGGCCCATCTTCACCAACACAGACCCAAGACCCTCGTGAGGGGCCAAGCCTCGCGGGGCGGACGACGCGGAGCTTCCTCAGGCACGGCCTCACCAGGCTGGCTTGCGAGGAGGCGGAGAGATCAAGGCGGGGTACCTCATGAGGTGCCCATGACGCAAGCCATGACGACCAAGGGCGCTAGGCGGGCGCCAGCCCGCGCAGTGTCCTCCTTTCCTCTTTGGTGCAAAGGGAGCAAGCGCAGCCGCGGAGTACCGAGGCATCGGGCAAAGGTTGCCATTTCTGTGCAACAAGACCAAGACCAGGAGGACTGCAAGATGAAGGTCATTGTGGAGCCCAAGACGGCGTCACCACCAGAGCTTTGTGCAGGCGAAGACTACTTTTGTCAGGATAGCTGGTACTAGATGTCCCCCTTCAAATTAGCCTGCCATTGTTGGCTCCCTTCCCGCTCAATATTTGGGAAGAGGACCAGGGCCTCTATAAATAGGACCAGCCACCCACAGGGCAAAGGGGCTCCACCAACAATGAGAGAGAGAGAGAGAGAGAGAGAGAAGGGTGACTGAACTCCTCCCAACAGTTCATCGCGCCAGCCAAGAACAGTCCCTCGCGAGGCTGTTCTTCCTTGTATTGTTCATCATCATCAGCCCAAGAGGCAATCCACCCCGCCACACACTTGAGTAGGGTATTACACCACAACGGTGGCCCGAACCAGTATAAACCCTGTGTCTCTCGTGTTGTTCTTTCGATAGCTTAGATCTTAGCGAGGCGGAGGGGAGCAGGTAGGTAGGAGGCGAAATCTCCGCGCGCACCCCAGTGTTCGAACCTCAAGGGTCTGTAGGAACCCGAAATCTGACATTTGGCGTGCTAGGTAGGGGTGCGCTGGAATTCGTCTTCCACCACCCCGTTCTCCTCCGACCATCACGCCCATGTCTGACGCTCGTCGGGCCCGCGCCGAGCGCTGGGCCGCTCTCGCTTGCCGCGTCGCCCAGACGGCTCCTGTCGGCGGGCGTCCTCGCCGTTCCCCGTCACCTGCCATCAACGCTGCCACCGGCCTGGCGGGGGATGAGCAGCAAGCATCGTCTGAGCATCCGTCCGTGCGGCAAGACGACCGCACCGCAACTCCCTCGCTCACCCCAGCTGGTTCTTCGTCCCGCGCGCTCCGCGCACCCATGGAGGCTCGAGCTACGCTCATCGCGACAAACGAGCTCCTGCGCTACCGTCCCGTCGACGACGTCTACGAAGAATGGCTCAATCGTGTCGCCGAGCTCGTCCGCGCCGCAGGGGGCTCTCCTGCGCCGTCCATTCCGCTGCACCGCACCCCGCCCCGTGCGGGCGACGAAGCTCTGGCGGCGCCCCGGTTGCCTCCTCCTCAAGAAGGCGCCATGGCTCCAAGGCGCGTGGCCCCTGGGCGGAACCCGCTCCGTCAGGTGCCAGCGCAGCAAGAGCAGAGCTGCCAGGAAGTCCCTCGCCCGCAAGAAGCTGCCCGGGCGCTCCCTGCTCTAGCACGTCGCGACCATGCTCCCCTGCTCCCGCACGTCAAGACCCAGCTGCAGCACGTGGGGACATGCAAGATCAACCATTCCGTCACCCAAGGCCTCCCGTGGCCACAGCAGGCTGTCGTGCCTTCACCATCGAGCTACGCAGCGTCGCGTGGCCCGGCAAGTTCAAGCCAGACCTGCCTCCGCGTTACGACGGCACGGCTGACCCTGCGGAGTTCCTCCAGCTCTACGAGCTGGGCATTGAAGCTGCCAACGGAGACGAGAAGGTCATGGCGAACTGGTTTCCCATGGCACTCAAGGATGGGGCCCGCACCTGGCTCCTGAACCTGGCTCCAGGCATGATCTCCTCCTGGGATGAGATGCGCACCCGCTTCATCGCCAACTTCCAAGGTACTCGCGACCGGCCACCCACCGTGAGCGACATGCGCCGCATCAAGCAACAACCCGGGGAGACCCTGCAGAAGTACATCCAGCGCTTCAACAATGCACGCCTCAAGATTCCCAAGGTGACTGAGGAGGCCATCATCTCAGCCTTTTCCGACGGCGTGTGCGATGTCAAGATGAAGGAGGAGTTGGCGATGCATGAAGACCTGTGCACTTCCTTGGAGCTGTTCAACTTGGCAACCAAGTGCGCCAGGGCTGAGGAAGGGCGTCTCTCCCTCCTCAAGCTGCCTGCCACAGATCCAGAAGAGAAGAAGCCCAAGGCCAAGGATGTGAAGCGCAAGGGGGCTGCCGTGCTCGCGGCAGAACGAGACACCAAGCGGGGCAGAGATCAGCCCGAACCTTCCAAGGGCAGCCGGTACTGTGGGTACCACGACCTCCACACCCACAACACCAACGAATGTCAAGAGCTCCGAGCCGTGCGGGAAGGAAGGATCGGTCGTCGCCCCGACCGCGGTGACCGGGGCTACGGTCGAGAAGGAGGAAGGAACGCAGGATGCTGGGAAGACCGTGGCCCGCGCCAAGGGTGGCGCGATCAACCTCGCGAGGATCGCTGGCAAGACCCGCCTCGCGAGGGAGACTGGAGGGATCAGCCTTGCGAGGATCGCCCGCAAGGCAACACAGGCCTCCCTCTGCTGCCGCCGCAGCCAAGGAGAAACGAGGACCGCCACCAAGACGAGGGGGCTGGGGGCTTCCAGGAGCCGCGCACGATCACCTGCATCCTAGGTGGGGCTCAGGCCCCAGCCTCTCAATGCATCTTCAAGCAGTTCGCCTGCGAAGTGAATGCAGTCCTCCCCAGGCTTGAAGCCACGCACCCTCTTAGGTGGTCGGCGTGCGCCATCACGTTCAGCTCACCAGATCAGCTCATGTGTGCGGCTACAGCCGGAGTCCTCCCAATGCTTTGTTCCCCAATCATCAGCAACATGGTGGTCACGAGGACCGTCATCGATGGCGGGGCAGGGCTCAATGTCCTGTCCGTGGAAACATTCAACAATCTCCAAGTGCCCTATAGCCAGCTTCAGCCAACCAAGCCCTTCTCCAGAATCACCGATGGCTCCACGGTCCCGATTGGGCAGGTCCGCCTCCCTATCACCTTCGGGGCACGCGACAACTACCGCACCGAGCTCATCGACTTCGACGTCGCTCACATTCGCCTGCCGTATAACGCCATCCTTGGGTACCCAGCGCTGGCCAAGTTCATGGCCATAACTCACCACGGCTACAACATCCTCAAGATGCCAGGAAGTGGCAGAGTCATCACGGTGCCCTGTGAAGAGAAGGACGTGGTGTGTTTCCTGGAACGAGCCTTTCAGGTCGCGTCACTGGAAGACCCGGATCGCGGAAGCAGGAGGCTTCCCGAGACCGCCCCCAAGAAGAAGAATACATTGTCCGACCCGGCCCCTCAGGAGGCAGGCCCCTCTGGGCCCGTGCCTGCCCAGGTGGAACCTCTTTTCATCGCATAGGAAAGCGCGCCCGGCGCCCTCCTTAGGCAGGGCTCCGAGGCTCTCCCCTGGAGGGCCACCGACCTGGCTGTCACGAGGGAGGCGCTTGGGCACCACATGGAGGCGTGTTTCGAAGCATGTTTCCCTCAAGAAGGAGTAAGGCAAGGAGATCCAGACCCTCAGGAGTTCGTCAGCAAGGCCATTCAGGAGCTACAGGAGTCAAGGATCATGAAAGGCGGCCGCCGTCTACCAGCAGTGGCTCCCCATCCAGGCGAGGATGGTGGGCTGCGCGTCTGCATCGACATACCAGGGCTCAACCGAGTCGCCTCTCCGGAGCGCCTCTGGCCCTCGCGAGTGGGGCGCTGCGGAGGTCCACCCCACAGCTATGTTCGCATACCTTACGGCTTGCCCCCGAGGCCCCCGGGGAGCGGCCAGCACCTCCGGAGCCTCCCGAGGCCCCCGGGCCTGGGGGCTCGTGAGGATCGGCTTCCGCAGCCCACCGAGTCTGCTACACCAACACCCCTTCGTCCTCAACATCATCAGGTGACATCTTTCAAGTTTCACTTCCAGCTGGGAGCGCCCCCCAGGGCTGCATTATTCCCAGGCCGCGTGGGTCCGTCCCTGCGGTATGTATCCCTTTTATTTCATGTTGTTAGCTTACCTTGTTGGGGGCGCCCCTCGGGCTGCATGATCCCCAAGTCGCTCGGGCTAGACCCAGCGGCATGTATCTCATTTGCATTTATTTCCGGTTATGCGTTATACCCACCATGCTTGATTATTTGATGCCGGTCCACGACACCTCTTCTTCTCCATGCCGACCACTTGCACGTTAAAGGGGGGGGGGTACCTGAGCATCGCGACTCAGGGCTCTTACTGGCTCTCCAGCCCTCACCCTCTGGCCTTGTCCACGTCATCGCGACCTGGCATACCAGCGACGGCTGAGACCAGCTCGAGGGCCGGGACTCGAGGACGTAGAGTGCTGGCATCTAACCAAATTTGCAGGGACACATCACAAGATAAGGCCCAGTGCCAGGCGCAACCCGCCTAGAGGTAGGGCCCCGTGAGTCCCGCGCTGGCTCACGGGTGCCCAGATACACCTCGCCAGGCCCTACCATGCCAGCCACGTGTCAGGGCGGGGCTATACACGCCCTGGGGGCTCCTCCCGGAGGGGGGCCCCCTCCCATGTACCAGTGGAAGCACCATGCTCCGTGCTGGCTGACGACACTGCCGAGGAGCGGCTATGCCTGTACACATACGGAAGCGCTATGCTCTGCACTGGTGATAAACAACTGAGGGTGGCCCCAGGGCCGCATCAACCTCAGGGAGCCCAAAGCTCAGTGTCTAGCCTCATCGTAACGCCTCCCCTCGGGAGTGCCGCGCGAGGGGGCTGGGCACGGGGGCTGTGCCTGGGTCACGCCCAGACGCACGGCGCCCAGCCAGGCCCCCCCAGGCCTGGTTCGTCGTGCGTCTCTCCCTGAGCGGAGCCAAGGTACAAAGGGCATTTGAGTGTCAAGGGGGGACTCCTGAGCATCGCGACTCAGGAGCCTAACTGGTCGCGTAGCCCCTCACTCCTTGGCCTCGTCCTGGTTTCCGGTCGGGACTAACGCTGGGTGAGGTATGCGCGGGGCCGGGCTCTGCAGACGTAGAACGGTAGATCCACCCACATCACACCTCTCTACTTGCTGTTCGTGCGCCAAGGGGGACTCCTGAGCATCGCGACTCAGGAGCCTAACTTGTCACGTAGCCCCTCACTCCTTGGCCCCGTCCTGGTTTCTGGTCGGGACTAACGCTGGGTGAGGTATGCGCGGGGCCCGGCTCTCCCGGCGCAGAGCATAAGCAAGTAGGAAGGAAAAGTGCAAATTTCAAGGAATTCAAAAGCAAATATTACAGTCCACACTGTTATCTCAATGCTAAACGCAAGTTTAAACGCCTCCCCGAGGCATGATACATGTGCAGGAATTAAAGGCAGGACAAGAGCCACAACAAAGTCACTTGTCGGCGGTGGAGCAGCGCGGAGTGGGTTCGCCTTATGGAGCAGTGGGGTCGGCAGCGCCTTGCTTCTGCTTGGTGCTGAAGGCCCGGAACGTCCCTAGCAGAGCCTCCGCGCGACCCTTCACGGCCTCGGCAGCGGCAGCGGCACGCTCGCCGCTTACTGGCTCCAGCAGGCTGTCGAGGTCGACATCGTGATCGCGAAGGTAGATGTGCGTGAGCACCCACGTCAGTGCTGCAGAAGACAGGACACGCGCCTCGGCCTCAGCCATGGGGCCAAGGCCAAGGGCGACATCTTCAAGAGCACGAACCAGGAAGGGAAGCAGCATGGCAGGGCCGTCCTCGGCGCCAGCCAGCGGGCTCTCCAGGCCGCTGTCATAAAGCGTCCTCAATGAGGAGCGAGCCTTCGCCTCCATCTCCGTGAAGGCCATGTGGTCCTCGGCAAGAACCAGGGCCTTGTCGTCCAGCTCGGCCTTCCTCGCCCCCAACTCCTGCTCTAGCGCACCTAGGCGGTCGCGGCGCTTCCTGAGCTTGACCTCCCTCTCCTTGACGGCCGCCTCGCGAGCCTTCACGCCTTCTTCCTGCTCTTGGCGAAGGCAGACCTCTTTCGCGAGCTGGTCCCACAGGCCCTGCAGCTCGTCCTCCAGCGCCTTGCAGCGACCATGGATGTCGACCACCTCCCCCAGGGCTGCGTCACGAGCAGCCTTCGCCTCAAGGACGGCCTGCTTCTCCTCATCGTAAGCCGTCGAGGCCTGGACCAGCACCGCCCAAATCGAAGCGTCGGAGCGAACCCATCCTGAAGCCAGCTCCAAGCGCCCGGCCACCAAGCGAGGGTCGGCGCCAAGAAGATCCTGCCGCAGTCGGTCCAGCTCAGCAACAGCACGATCCAGAACGGCAGAAGGAGTCGGAGAGACAGTAGCCGGTGGAGGAGGAGGAGAAGGAGGCTGCGCGGCCATAGCATCCTGAGGCGGAGTCTGCTGCGCCCCAACGGCTGTAGTGGCGGCGGCAGGCAAGGACACCTCGGGAGTCACTTGGGCCGTGGGGGCCGAGCTCGCCCTAGCCGGCTCAGCCAGGCCTCGCGAGGACGACCGGGCAGGAGAAGCCCGTGCGTCGCGGTCACCCTCCTTCGCGGGCAGAGGCGCTGCCACGGATGGAACCTCAGGAGCTCCCTTCGGCTTCTTTGCTGCGGGCGCCAGCCTATCCAAAAGATGCGGACGTCAAGCCTCAGAAGCAGAACAAGAAATAAAGACAAGAATCAAACACTTATGGGTCATCGCCAGTGAGCTCGAGCGGCCTCCAGCCAAATTTGAAGCCTGAAAGCCGGCTAGAAGGGTCAACCTCGGGAAGCTTGGAAGCGGAAGGTGCGTCTGCGGTCCGCCTCGGGGCTGGGGCAGACCCGCGGGAGATCAGCCCGGTCCTGTCCTTCTTCGGGATCGGGGGCAAGCTCCCGCCGTCCTGCTCGTCGTCATCCTCGTCGTCATCCTCGTCGTCATCGCTCGGAGAGAGGCGGAGAACGCGGGACCTGCGCTGGGGGAGGGGAGCCCTCGACTCTCCGTCAGTCGCCTCGGAGTCAGGCCCTCTTTCCCGCTCCCCTCCTTCCTCCTCTTCGCTGGAGTCATCGGAGGGCACGTCCACCGGTTCCTCTGGAGTTTCCATGGGCACGGGCCCATCCCCATTGAAGACGGGCATGGACTCCACTACCTGCTCCCAGTCGTTGCGGAGGAACAAGGGAGTAGGAGCGCTCTCCAACCTCGCCACATCGCCCCCGACCAGAGATTGGAGGACCGCAGCCAGATCTCCATCGGCCAAGGCCGCGGGGCTCGGACGGGGCCTCCACATCGGAAGTGAGTACTGCCGAAGCGGAGCCAGCTGGTGCTCCAGGAATTCCCTCAGCAGCGACGCGCCGGTCAGCTTCGTCGTTGCCATGTTGGCCGGCCTCAGATCCGCGTGCATCTTCTCCAACACTAGCTTCGCGCGGGGGTCTGTGAGCTCCGCTCGACCCCAATCACTGGAGCTCGTGGGCAAGATCAGCCGAGGGTGGATGTGCCCAACATCCGCCAAGACCCACTTGCTCCTGAAGCCCTCGATCCTTTTCCCGGGGTTCGAGATGGCAATGGCGCCACCGTACACGATGAAGCTCGCGCACGCGGAAGCAGGACCGCGAGAGGTCCGGAGGTAGAAGTAGTGGCGCAGCAAGGCCACAGAGGGCTGCACCCCTACGTGAGTCTCGCAGTAATAGGCAAAGATTGCTAGGAGAAGGACGGAGTTGGGGTGGACATGCAGAGCTTGTAGCTTGTAATGGCGGAGGACAGAGAAGAAGAACTCAGAGAAGGGAGGCACCAGGCCAGCAGCAATGGCGCTTACGACGAACGGATAGAAGGTGCTCCCTTGACCCTCAGGGGTGGCGGAGCTAGCCTTGAACACCTTCGCCCCGTCGATGCCCCGCGCTGCCGCCATCCGGCGCAACCGGGCGAGGCTCGCCTCCGACACGTTCGGCGAGTCCAGGGTAGACGAGTACCAAGCTACGGCCGGGGGCTGACGAGGCGCCATGGCTTCCTAGGTCTCACGGTCGGAGTAGATCTGGAAATTTTGGAGGAATGAAGGAGAGGCGCAAGAAAGGGGATCTGAGCAGCAACCGGAGAAAGCGAAAAGCAAAGCCTAGGCAGATGCTGCTCCTTTATCAACTCGCGCGGTTGTTAAGGCACCCACGTCCAATCAACCGCCACGCGGTGCCCAAGGCCGCAGGCTGTTAGGGCCTGCGGCGCTTCTCTCTTACCCTTCCGCCTCCCTGCACGGCCAAGTCCGGGCGCGCCTTGGGCCCGGGGGCTACTGTCGGTGTTCTGGGAACGGGGGTCCCTAGACTTGCCTGCCTGCGGCCTGCGGCGTGGCTCAAAGGGGGGCCCAGCGCGGCCCATCTTCACCAAGACAGACCCAAGACCCTCGCGAGGGGCCAAGCCTCGCGGGGCGGACGACGCGGAGCTTCCTCAGGCACGGCCTCACCAGGCTGGCTCGCGAGGAGGCAGAGAGATCAAGGCGGGGTACCTCATGAGGTGCCTGTGACGCAAGCCATGACAACCAAGGGCGCCAGGCGGGTGCCAGCCCGCGCAGTGTCCTCCTTTCCTCTTTGGTGCAAAGGGAGCAAGTGCAGCCGCGGAGTACCAAGGCATCGGGCAAAGGTTGCCATTTCGGTGCAACAAGACCAAGACCAGGAGGACTGCAAGACGGAGGTCATTGTGGAGCCCAAGACGGCGTCACCACCAGAGCTTTGTGCAGGCGAAGACTACTTTTGTCAGGATAGCTGTTACTAGCTGTCCCCCTTCAAATTAGCTCGCCATTGTTGGCTCCCTTCCCGCTCGATATTTGGGAAGAGGACCAGGGCCTCTATAAATAGGACCAGCCACCCACAGGGCAAAGGGGCACCATCAACAATGAGAGAGAGAGAGAGAGAGAGAGAGAGAAGGGTGACTGAACTCCTCCCAGCAGTTCATCGCCCCAGCCAAGAACAGTCCCTCGCGAGGCTGTTCTTCCTTGTATTGTTCATCATCATCAGCCCAAGAGGCAATCCACCACGCCACACACTGGAGTAGGGTATTACACCACAACGGTGGCCTGAACCAGTATAAACCCTGTGTCTCTCGTGTTGTTCTTTCGATAGCTTAGATCTTAGCGAGGCGGAGGGGAGCAGGTAGGTAGGAGGCGAAATCTCCGTGCGCACCCCAGTGTTCGAACCTCAAGGGTCTGTCGGAACCCGAAATCCGACAGAAGCAAAGAAGGAGGCTTAAAGACCATCACTTGACTGACCAGATTTAAGGGGCATTTAAACATCATGTGCAACATATGATGATGCCTAAATGTATTAGGTTATGGAATGCACATGTATTAGGTTATGCCATGTATGATGATGCCTAAATGTACAAATAGCAGGCATGAGTGATTCATCATTGCACACACAATTGAATTGCAGGTTAAGGGCCAGTTCGATTCCGCCTTTTCAAGGCATATTGTCAAAATAAGCAAAATTAGTTAAGCCCAAGCCCATAGCTCAAAAATGACTTCTTTACATCTTTTGTGGCTTATTGTCAAAATAAGCCATAAAAGATGTAAAGAAGTCATTTTTGAGTTATGGGCTTGGGCTTAACTAATTTCGCTTTGGAGGGGGGTGTTTCGGGTAGAACCTCACTAAAAATTGAAGGGAAGGGGAATAGTGAAATGACTCTGTTGTCTGCCTATATTACACTCAAAATGCAACTGCTGACGCCTGGGTCACACCTGACCCTCAAGTAAAAACAAACACGCAAGCATTCATTGCCCTGCCCGCTTGCATCTCCTCTCCCGTTTCCCTCTACCTCGATCCCCTGCCTGCAGCACTAGGGTTCCTCCAGCGAGCCGTCGCCACTGGTCCCATCTGGCCTGGTCCTCGATGATGCTATGTCCAGCTAGGCTACATGTCCGGCGGGTAGGGGAAAATCTCCCTGGCTGCTCCTCCCTCGGGCGCTGCCCCTCATTCTCATGGTCTCCAGCAGCTGCTCCACTATGGTTCGTCCAACGCACTACTCCGGCGGGCGCTGCACAACTACGACTAATGCCACACTGCGGTAGAAGGCACCTTATTCCCCCTCCCCTCCTCCCAGGCCATGGCCTTGAGGTGCTGTTAAAGGATGAGCTCATCCAACAAGGTGAGGATCTCCTCTGATTTTTTGCCAAATTTTCATTCTGATCCACTATACGATGAATTGCTATGAGCTGCTTCTCCTGCTGCTATATGATGCATTGCTATGAGCTGCTCCTGCTACTTCTATATGATGAATTGCTATGAGCTGCTGCTGTTGTATGATGAGTTGCTATGAGCTGCTGCTGCTATATGATGAATTTCTATGAGCTGCTGCTGCTATATGATGAGTTGCTACAAGCTACTCCTGCTGCTGCTATATGATGAATTGCTATGAGCTGCTCCTGCTGCTGCTATATGATGAATTGCTATGAGCTGCTCCTGCTGCTGCTATATAATGAATTGCTATGAGCTGTTGCTGGTATATGATGAATTGCAGACTGCTGCTGCTGTATGATGAGTTGCTATGAGCTGCTGCTGCTATATGATGCTTTCAGGTGGTGCTGCTATACGATAATAACCAGCCACTTGGACCATCGAATTTCAATAAATAATTGTTCTTCATTTAAATGTGGGTCATGCGTTCTTCGTTTAAATTAGGCAATGGGATCTCTATGGAAAACATTAACCAAAGTAGATTGTGCTAAGTAGATAGTATCTTTATATTTGCATTTTGAGCAAATAGTGATGGTCTGTTTTCCTATCATATTAATTATTGCACTAGGTTCAATTTGTGATGTTTGCAAGTCAAATTAACTTCCATATGGGCAGCAAAATGAAAAAAACATAATGCAATCTAGACTTTCCACTTATCATACCAAAGATAAGCTGAAAACGCAATGTAAAGAACTGGTTGGCTTATTACATGGAGCTTATATTCATAGGTGCTTATTTTCTTAGGATAACTCGTAATAACTGTCCCTAAGAAACTTGGCTAATAGAACTGGCATACAAATAACATGTCACGATGATTGCAATGGAGGAGTGACGTACCATAGCACACTGTATAGGCTCACCGCTGCCTCTCCTTTTTTGCGATGTTCCATGAAATTGCCACATACATCTTGTACTTTTTCATTGTGTAACCCTATCTGCAAGTTGACACGGCTAATTTCAGACATCTCAACATGATACTACATTGCATATCCCTTGCGCATATTTAAACCACCAATTAACGATTGTGTGCGTACCATAAACTAGCCATGACTCTGTATGCTGGACTAGCAGGCACTCTAAGGGAGCCTAATGTAGTGCACTGGAATTCCTACATGCCACCTATGATTTTGTGTAATGTACTGCCCCTGTTCCTAAATATATGTCTTTGTAGAGATTCTAGTATGGACCACATACAGATGTATATAGATGCATTTTCGAGTGTAGAATCACTCGTTTTGCTCTGTATGTAGCCTATAGTGGAATCTCTAGAAAGACTTATATTTAGGAACGGAGGTACGAGGTAGTATCATGTATGACATCTACATATCTAATTTAGCAGACAGTAGTAGAAATCATTGTCTGCACAAAGGGATTACTGGTCGAAAATCCTAGCAAAGCACGCTGGCAGGCACAGAACAATACAAGAGAGAGAGAGAGAGACGCGCTTACAAGATCATAGCAATGCCTCAATCCAGGATCTTGGTTGGCCAAGCTGTTAGATCCAGAAAAAACATCGTCCTTGTAGTTTTTGCCAGCTGCATAACAGGTAACAATGACCGGTTAGTATATTTGAAGTACATCGGTGTAACATCCCAAATTTTCAATTTGGAATGTTATACAATAGATCATCATTGCATACCATACCATATTTTATTGCATTTTCGTTGATCCCAAAAATTTCACGCAACCCAAGGTCCCTCAGAGAGAGTTGGGGATTTCATTATTTTCATATTTGAGTTTTCTCAAATTTTGAAAATAGGATAATTTGATTTTATTTATTTTATCTACAATTATTTCTATTACAAAAAATATGAGAGAGGGAATAAAATGACTTTCCCAAAAAAAAGAAATATTGAGGATTTAATAAGAAAATCAAATAAGAATTTATTTTGGTTTTATTTGCTATTTTATTTGAATTTAGGAAAAATGCGCGTTTTTCAAAATTGCATTTAGGCTCCAAATAAATGTTCATCCTGTGCGGCTTGATTTTAGAAGCTGGAGAAAATTTATTTCGGGATTTTTGGAGTCCGTTTAGTTTTCCTTTTGTTTTTTTCTGAGCGTAACTATTTAAAAAAAAGCGAACCGACCTAACAGGCCGTGTCCGACGCGGACACTTGGCCTGGCCGGATTTATAAGCCGGGGGAGGCCCAGGTGAGCCCCCAAACCCTAGCCGCCGGGCCCGCCGCCTTTGCCGCCGCCGCATCGCGCCGCCGCCGCATCGCGCCGCCGCTGCCGACCCCGCCGCCCGCCGGACCACCGCCCCGCCGCTCGCCAGAGGTAGACCTCGCCGCCGCCAGTTTTTCTCGAAAAAACCGTTCGGTTTTCCGTCGGTTTTCGTTCGGTTTTTTAGTTTCATTTTTTTATAGATCGGTTTTTCCGGCTTATTTATTTAGCGAGCGTTCGCTCATTCGTTCGTTTTAACAAACGCGTTCATCGGTTAGATCCAGATAACGAACGTTCGTTCGTTAATTTGTTCGTTGTTTTTCTTTTTCTCGGATTAAATCCGCGATTTTCTGATCGCGATTCCTGATCCGATTTTCGTTCTAGTATAACTTTTCGCTCGTTTGTCGGAATCAGGCGATTCAAGCGCGTGGAGTTTCGTCTCGAAATCCTCCTTCTGTTTAACCAACTCAAACAAGTTTTTGCCACTGTAAAAATTGCCCTAGATCCAGAATAGTAAACGAAGCATGTTTCTTTTGCCGTTTGTCTTTCATTGCTTCATTCGATTCGATTCTTTTTGCCAACTGGAGTTCTTAAGTTGAACTTTCTGGTTAGATCTCTTATTCGAGTTTTACCTGTGCATTAGATGAGTACTTATTGTATGCTTGTTTGTTTGCAATAGAGTACCCGGAGTGCGCCGCTTGCTACTTCGAATCGCTAGGTTTCCCGGATCATCAGCAAGGCAAGTAACACTTTGATCATACCTCTTACTACCCAGTTTTTATTGCATTAGATCAATCCCTCACACATTGCATGATTAGGATCTAATTAAATTGTGGGTTTGGGTAGTAGTTGAGGTAGTACCTATTACCTGTTTATTATCAAACCTTTGGGAGTTACTTCTACGTTTGCTTATTATGCTATGCTATGCTAGTAGACGTGGATTGGGTGAGTGTATCCATGACATATGTGAGATTGTTAAATTAACGGTTTATCTAAGGTGGCAACTTAAATACACATCTGGGTGGATTGAGGCACCTGGGTATTCTAGTGATTGCCTGTTGTTTTTCTTTTGGACCGCCACCCAGGCTCAATGGGATCATGAGATTATTCATGCTAGAAACTTCCATGTGCAGCCACAAGCTACTATGGGCTCTAGCATAGTTGACTAAGTTGTGCGAACTCTTACGGTGGTAGACAAGCAGATGTTGGGGAAAGTAGGGGTAATGGTCTACCCGATCGTAAGGTGCTAGCGCTTCTGAAAGACTATGTCTCGGTCATCCGTTTCTCAAACACCATGTAGTGCGAGAATCCCAACGAAGGAGATCGAGTCTTGTGGGGAAAACTGCGCAAACCTCTGCAGAGTGTATAAACTAATCATGGTTAGCCGTGTCCCCAGTTATGGACATCTTGAGTATCTAGTACTTGGATTATCATGTGAGTCTCATCATGTTACACTAAATTAATTTTGTTGGGTTTTGTTTAATGATGATGTTTAATTGGGATTGAGAATGCTGTCAACCATTCTCAATGTTTAACAACTACCATGATAGTTAAATAAAATTTATTCCTTTGCCGTAGGAAAAAATTGGCTTTACACAAAACTATAACCATAGAGCTTTCCACCAGCCAAATATGCATATAGTATAGCCTATTATTTTCATTGCTCTCTATGTGTTACCTTGCCAGCATATTCCATGTGCTGACCCGTTTCGGGCTGCAACGTTCATGTTGCAGACTTTTCAGACGATGATTAAGGTGCCTTTAGGTCGTGGTTCTATACTCAGTGATGTCGTTGGAGTTGATGGACTCACTTATCTTCCAAGCCTTCCGCTGTTATCGTTATTAGATGGCCTTAAGCCATATTTATTGTAATAAGTTCTCTTTTGAGACAGTCAATGTAATAAGTGTGTGATTGCTACTCTGTTATAAGTCCTTCAAGTACTATGTGGTGTCAGCATTACTGATCCAGGGATGAGACCTAAGCACAGAGATTCGACCGTTTGAGGTCTGGTCGCTACAAGATGGTATCAGAGCACACGCTGACTGTAAGACACGACCACTAAGCTAAAGCCTTAGATCACTACTCACTCTCTTCTCATTCTGACTTCTCATCTTTTCTACTCTTTTAGGATGGCGGATGCAAGGAACAAGTTCACACAACCGGATGAAGATACACCCTTTGGACGTCACTTGAAGGAAGTCACTAGATACCTAAACATAGGAGTGCCAAGCTTCACCGGAACCTACAACGCCACTTTACCTGAAGAGGAGCGCTGGATGATTCAAGTTCAAGTTCCAGGAAGGACGTTCATGCCAGTCACTGAACCCATAGAGTTTTCTTTTAGTGCACCAACTTGGAGTCTAGGAAAGAGCATGGCAGCTCACATCGCCATGGGACGCATTGGAGAAGTTTACCGCAATGATCTCAAGGATACTATCTACCAGATCTGTGGGCGCCAAGATGAACACTGGGAGATGATCAGCACCAAGAAGGATAGATCAATTGCAGCTTTTATCCAGGAGTTAAACCAGCACATTCGACGACAGGAGAACCAGATGTGCGCCGACATGATAGATCTGTAGAAGGCAAGGACTAGAATCAAGGAACTGGAGGAAGAACTCCAGGCTACACATGAAGATTATGAAGAGGAAATCGAAGTACTAGTGGACAAGAATGCCGACGTAACAATGAAGATCGGAATATTCATGGGAGGCCCTACACCAGTAGAAGAAGACGAAGAACCCAAGGAGATTCGCTTGGAAGACTACATCATCATCGATGACACTGACTCAGATCCAGATGATAGCGATGATGACTATGTTGATGAAGCTGGAGCAGATATCATGGAGTCTGCAACCGAAGAATATTTCTAGTAGATCATCCCATCAGTAGTAGTAGTCCACCATGTAAATATAGTAGTCCGAGCACTTTTGCGATAGGTAGATCGATTGTATGCCCTTGTTTAATTGATTGAATGAAGTGAATTGTTTGCTTTTGCCTCATGTACATATGGGTAGTGTTTTCTCTCTAGACCCCTCTCTATTCTTAAATCTCATCTTTTCTAAAACCCTCAGATGCCTCCGAGACGTGACCCTGGATTTACCTTCCCATTGGAGCTCACCCAGTTGATCCAGCAGTAGAACACTTTGATGCAGTTGCTAGTCCAGAACTAGAATTAGGGGAACAACAACAACAACCCACCACCACCACCACCTGTTGATCACTTAGCCCGTTTTTGTCAGATTTCGGGTTCCGGCAGACCCTTGAGGTTCGGACACTCGGGTGCGCGCGGAGATTTCACCTTCTACCTACCTGCACCCCTCCGCCTCGCTAAGATCTAAGCTATGGAAAGATCAGCACAAGAGACACAGGGTTTATACTGGTTCGGGCCACCGTTGTGGTGTAATACCCTACTCCAGTGTGTGGTGTGGTGGATTGCCTCTTGGGCTGATGATGATGAGCAATACAAGGAAGAACAGCCTCGCGAGGGTCTGTTCTTGGCTGAGGGGATGAACTGCTAGGAGGAGTTCAGTCACCCTTCTCTCTCTCTCTTCTCGATTCTCTCTGCGATTTCGATTTTGATTCCTGATCTCTCTTCTATCCTATGGGTGGCTAGTCCTATTTATAGGCAAAGGCCCTGGGCCTCTTCCCAAATATTGAGCGGGAAGGGCGCCAACAATTGGCCATTTTGAAGGGGAACATCTGGTACACTTATCCTGACTAAAGTTGGTCCTCTCCTGCCAAAGGCTCTGGTGGTGACGCTGGCTTGGGCTCCACAATGACTTCCTCCCTGCCGTTGGACTGGTCTTGGTCTCGTTGCACTGAAACGGGTGCCTTTGCTTGATGCTCTCGCCTGCGCTTGCTCCCTTTGCACCAAAGAGGAAAGGAGGACACTGCGCGGCTGGCACCCACCTGGCGCCTTTGGTCATCATGGCTTGCATCACGGGCACCTCATGAGGTACCCCGCCTTGATCTCTCCGCCTCCTCGCGAGCCAGCCTGATGAGGCCGTGCCTGAGGAACCTTCATGTTGTCCGCATCGCGAGGCTTGGCCCCTCGCGAGGGTCTTGGGTCTGTGTTGATGAAGATGGGCCGTGCTGGGCCCCCTTTTGAGCCATGCCGCATGCCGCAGGCAGGCAAGTCTGGGGACCCCCGTTCCCAGAACACCGACAGTAGCCCCCGGGCCCAAGGCGCGCTCGGACTTGGCCGTGCAGGGAGGCGAAAGGGCAAGAGCGAAGCGCCGCAGGCCCTAACAGCCTGCGGCCTTGGGCGCCGCGTGGCGGTTGATTGGACGTGGGCGTCTCCACTTCCCCACGGCACCTCGGTAACTGCACGGATTGGACAAGTCCCTGCATGCAAAGCAGGTCATGATTACCTGGGATCGTGGAGGTCGGCGGTTGGCCTTCGCCGGCCATAAGTACGGAACGGCGCGCACCCTTCCAGTCCATCCCTTCTTGCTTCTCCTTCTTCCCGGTCCTTGCTCCGTCTTGCTGCGATGGCTCCGATCCGCCAGTTCTTGACGGCAGAGAAGGGAAAGGCTCCCCAAGAGGAACCAGACCCGCTCCCGCCGAAGAAACGGCTCGCCCTCCATGGCCGAGAAGAGGGGGCCCATCAGGTGGTGTCGAGGCCCTGGTGCGAGTGGCCACCGCCGAGGTTCCCGCTTCCCTTGTACGCCCACATTGAGGGTTCTGAAGGAGTCTATGCCGATCGCCACGGGCGGCGCCGCCGTCGGCGCCGACGGGCCACGAAGGTGTGGGTTGTCCCCCCTGGGGTCCACACCGAGGGCTCCTCCCGAGAGTTCATGCTCCACGCCGCCATGCCTCCTTAGTCTTGGATTCGCCTTCCTCCCTTCTTCACCTCCATCATCCCACAGGGAGAACTCCTGGAGCTTTGGCTGCAGCACGCCGGCTGCAGCACCCTCGCGACCGAGGCAGAGGTCGCGGTCATTGCCCCGGGCGAGGTCTTCATGACTCGAGGCTGGAGCGAAATCGCCCAGGTTTGCAGGACAAGAGGCGCCTTCGCGATCCACTTGGAGTATGAAGGTGCTTCGGTGATGTTCTTCAAGGTCTTCGATGCGAACGGGCGCTGGCTGGAGTGCTACCCCGGGAGAGGTGGTCGGGACCCTGCTACGGCGAGGACTGGGCCCGCCGACCGCTCCCTTGGCGGCTGCTCAGGCGGCGGAGGCGTCGGAGGGTCCAGCGACTCTGGCGAGCTCTTCGCGACTCCGGAGACGAGTGATGACAGCTACGAGCCCCCGAGCCGGCGCCGCTCCTGGAGCAAGGCGGGCTCGTCAGGCCATCACCGACTCTGATCTAGATGGGGTTGGTGCCGGTGCTTGACGGCCCGCTGTTGACGATGGCGTCTTTCGTAGGGGCGCGTGTAGTTTGTGTCCTTTTAGGATCTGTTCCCTGCAAGGAATCAAAGATGCGTCCCATGAGGGCTTGTAAGGTGCCTGTGATCCTGTTTGTTAATATAACCCTTGTCGTAGAATTGTGCGAGTTTCTCATTCCGTCTTAGATTAGTTCTCCCTTTTGAACCTCACGAGGGCTTGGTGCTCTGCGCCGACAGGTCCCAGTCCCAAGGCGGCTTCAGCCGTCGCTGGTATGCCAGGTCGCGATGCCGTGGTCAAGGCCAGGAGCTGAGCGACCCGGGGTCCGGTAAGAGCCTCTGAGTTGCGATGCTCAGGAGGTCCCCTTTGGCGCTCAAGCAGCCGTCGTTCGGTGAGAAAGGAGAGCGGCGTCGCTAACACGAGATTGCATTAGGTGCGGGGATGGTGCCACGGTAGCTGGTGCTTCTGGGTGGTAACTTATCTCGAGAATCAGGGGCCGCTCTCTAGTGTGTCGCCGGGTCCATGCATCGGCAGGCGTGAGGTTGGTCGGCGAGGTCCTCGCGTGTCCCTCCCCTCTCGCCTTTGCTCCCCTTTCTACTCTACGTCCTCGGGTCCCGGCCCTCGAGCGAGTCTTAGCCGTCGCTGGTATGCCAGGTCGCGATGCCGTGGACAAGGCCAGAGGGTGAGGGCTGGAGAGCCAGTAGGAGCCCTGAGTCGCGATGCTCAGGCACCCCCCTTTAACGTGCAAGCGGTTCGCGCGGATGAGAGTGAAGGAGACACCGCAAGGGCCTCGCCTGACGCAGCTCCTTTAGGAGATCCTGTAGACCCATCATAGAAAGAACGAGGGGTTGCCATGACAATTGACAGTTAGCCGTTGGTTGCTTCCGAGGGGCGATGAGGCATTGAAGGTTTGACGAGGTGGCGCCATGTGGGGCTGCCGCGGCCAGAGCTCAGCCATCCAGGTTTGTCAGCGTTGCAGGGACGGACACATGCGCAAGCGTCGTGCCGTTTGGGAGCAACTCCGTCAGTTGGCGTCAGTTGAGCGGGCAACTAGGTCAAACACATTAGCCGCGAAGGAGTGGATTCATTCAAATAGATGCTGGGAAGGCGGACATCACTGGGTCAGGCCCGAGCGACTTGGGGATGATGCAGCCCGAGGGGCGGCCCCAACAAGGTAAACTAACAACATAAAATAAAAGGGATACATGCCGCAGGGACGGACCCACGCGGCCTGGGAATAATGCAGCCCTGGGGGGCGCTCCCAGCTGGAAATGAACCTTGAAAGATGTCACCTGATGATGTTGAGGACGAAGGAGTGTTGGCGTAGCAGACTCGGTGGGCTGCGGAAGTCGATCCTCACGAGCCCCCAGACCTAGGGGCCTCGGGAGGCTCCGGAGGCGCTGGTGGCTCCTCGCGAACCATCTCCATCTCCGCCAGGGCTGCGGAACGCCTGGCCTCTTGAGCCTCCATGATGCCCCTCATGAGGCGCTGGTACATGGCAGCCGCGTTCGGCAAGCCATAAGGCATGCGAACGTAGCTGTGGGGTGGACCTTCACAGCGCCCCACTCGCGAGGGCCGGAGGCGCTCCAGAGAGGCGACTCGATTGAGCCCTGGTATGTCGATGCAGACGCGTAGCCCACCATCCTCGCCTGGATGGGGAGCCACAGCTGGTAGGCGGCGGCTGCCTCTCATGACTCTTGACTCCTGTAGCTCCTGAATGGCCTTGCTGACGAACTCCTGAGGGTCTGGCCCTCCTTGCCTTACTCCTTCTTAAGGGAAACGTGCTTCGAAACACGCCTCCATGTGGTGCCCAAGCGCCTCCCTCGTGACCTTAGCCAGGTCGGTGGCCCTCCAGGTGAGAGCCCCCGAGCCCTGCCTAAGGAGGGCGCCGGGCACGCTTTCCTATGCGATGGAAGGAGGTTCCCCCTGGGCAGCCGCAGGCCCTGAGGGGCCTGCCTCCTGAGGGGCCGGGCTGGACGATGTCTTCTTCTTCTTGGGGGCGGTCTCGGGAAGCCTCCTGCTTCCGCGATCCGGATCTTCCAGCGATGCAGCCTGAAAGGCTCGTTCCAGGGAACACACCGCGTCCTTCTCTTCACAGGGCACCGTGATGACTCCGCCACTTCCTGGCATCTTGAGGACGTTGTAGCCGTGGTGAGTTACGGCCATGAACTTGGCCAGTGTTGGGTACCCAAGGATGGCGTTGTACGGCAGGCGAATGTGAGCAACGTCGAAGTCGATGAGCTTGGTGCGGTAGTTGGCGCGTGTCCCCAAGGTGACAGGGAGGCGTACCTGCCCAATCGGGACCGTGGAGCCGTCCGTGACTCCGGAGAAAGGCTTGGTTGGCTGAAGCTGGTTGTAGGGCACTTGGAGATTGTTGAATGTTTCCACGGACAGGACGTTGAGCTCTGCCCCGCCATCGATGAGGATCCTGGTGACCACCACGTTGCTGATGATTGGGGAACAAAGCATTGGGAGGACTCCGGCTATGGCCGCACACTTGAGCTGATCTGTGGAGCTGAACGTGATGGCGCACGCCGACCACCTGAGAGGGCGCATGGCTTCGAGCTTGGGGAGGACTGCATTCACTTCGCGAGCGAACTGCTTGAAGATGCGTTGAGAGGCTGGGGCTTGAGCCCCGCCCAGGATGCAGGCGATCGCGCGCGGCTCCTGGAAGCCCCCAGCCCCCTCGTCCTGATGGCGGTCCTCGTTTCTCCTTGGCTGGGATGGCAGCGGAGGGAGGCCTGCGTTGCCTTGCGGGCGATCCTCACGAGGCTGATCCCTCCAGTCTTCCTCGCGAGGCGGGTCTTGCCAGCGATCCTCGCAAGGTCGATCCCGCCACCCTTGGCGCGGGCAGCGGTCTTCCCAGCATCCTGCGTTCCTTCCTCCTCCTCGACCGTAGCCCCGGTCACCGCGGTCGGGGCAACGGCCGATCCTTCCTTCTCGCACGGCTCGGAGCTCTTGACATTCATTGGTGTTGTGGGTGTGGAGGTTGTGGTACACACAATACCGACTGCCCTTGGAAGATTCGGGCTAATATCTGCCCCGCTTGGTGTCTGGTTCTGCCGCGAGCACGGCATCCCCCTTGCTCTTCACATCCTTGGCCTTGGGCTTCTTCTCTTCTGGGTCTGCGGCAGGCAGCTCGAGGAGGGAGAGACGCCGTTCCTCAGCCCTGGCGCACTTGGTTGCCAAGTTGAACAACTCCAAGAAAGTGCACAGGTCTTCATGCATCGCCCGCTCCTCCTTCATCTTGACATCACGCACGTCGTCGGAGAAGGCTGAGATGATGGCCTCCTCGGTCACCTTGGGAATCTTGAGGCGTGCGTTGTTGAAGCGCTGGATGTACTTCTGCAGGGTCTCTCCGGGTTGTTGCTTGATGCGGCGCATGTCGCTCACGGTGGGTGGCCGGTCGCGAGTACCTTGGAAGTTGGCGATGAAGCGGGTGTGCATCTCGTCCCAGGAGGAGATCGTGCCTGGAGCCAGGTTCAGGAGCCAGGTGCGGGCCCCGTCCTTGAGCGCCATGGGAAACCAGTTCGCCATGACCTTCTCGTCGCCGTTGGCAGCTTCGATGCCCAGCTCATAGAGCTGGAGGTACTCCGCAGGGTCGGCCGTGTCGTCGTAACGAGCAGGCAGGTCTGGCTTGAACTTGCCGGTCCACGCGACGTTGCATAGCTCGATGGTGAAGGCATGGTAGCCTGTTGTGGCCACGAGAGGCCTTGGGTGACGGAGAGCTTGGTCTTGCAAGTCCCCACGCGCTGCAGCTGGGAGCAGCGCGGGGTCTTGACGTGCGGGAGTAGGAGCATGGTCGCGACGTGCTGGAGCGGGGAGCGCCCGGGCAGCTTCTTGCGGGCGAGGGACTTCTTGGCAGCTATGCTCTTGCCGCGCTAGCACCTGACGGAGCGGGTTCCGCCCAGGGGCCATGCACCTTGGAGCCATGGCGCCTTCTTGAGGAGGAGGCGGCTGGGGCACCGCCGGAGCTTCGTTGCCCGCGCGGGGCGGGGTGTGGTGCAGCGGAACGGACGACGCAGGAGAGCCCCTGCGGCGCGATGAGCTCGGCGACGCGGTCGAGCCATTCTTCATAGACGTCGTCGACGGGACGGTAGCGCAGGAGCTCGTTTGCCGCGATGAGCACAGATCGAGCCTCCATGGGTGCGTGGAGCGCACGGGACGAAGAACTAGCTGGGGTGAGCGAGGAAGTAGCGGTGCGGCCGTCTTGCCGCATGGATGGATGCTGAGACGACACTTGCTGCTCGTCCCCCGCCGGGCCGGTGGTGGTGTTGACGACAGGTGACAGGGAACGGCGAGGACGCTTGCCGACAGGAGCCGTCTGGGCGACGCTGGAAGCGAGAGCGGCCCGGCGCTCGGCGCGGGCCCGACGAGCGTCAGACATGGACGCGATGGTCGGAGGAGAACGGGGTCGTGGAAGACGAATTCCGGCGCACCCCTACCTGGTGCGCCAAATGTCGGATTTCGGGTTCCGGCAGACCCTTGAGGTTCGAACACTGGGGTGCGCGCGGAGATTTCGCCTTCTACCTACCTGCACCCCTCCGCCTCGCTAAGATCTAAGCTATGGAAAGAACAGCACAAGAGACACAGGGTTTATACTGGTTCGGGCCACCGTTGTGGTGTAATACCCTACTCCAATGTGTAGTGTGGTGGATTTCCTCTTGGGCTGATGATAATGAGCAATACAAGGAAGAACAGCCTCACGAGGGTCTGTTCTTGGCTGAGGGGATGAACTGCTAGGAGGAGTTCAGTCACCCTTCTCTCTCTCTCTTCTCGATTCTCTCTCCGATTTCGATTTCAATTCCTGATCTCTCTTCTATCCTGTGGGTGGCTAGTCCTATTTATAGGCAAAGGCCCTGGGCCTCTTCCCAAATATTGAGCGGGAAGGGCGCCAACAATTGGCCATTTTGAAGGGGAACATCTAGTACACTTATCCTGACTAAAGTTGGTCCTCGCCTGCCAAAGGCTCTGGTGGTGATGCTGGCTTGGGCTCTACAATGACTTCCTCCCTGCCGTTGGACTGGTCTTGGTCTTGTTGCACCAAAACGGGTGCCTTTGCTTGATGCTCTCGCCTGCGCTTGCTCCCTTTGCACGAAAGAGGAAAGGAGGACACTGCGCGGCTGGCGCCCGCTTGGCGCCTTTGGTCGTCATGGCTTGCGTCACGGGCACCTCGTGAGGTACCCCGCCTTTATCTCTCTGCCTCTTCGCGAGCCAGCCTGATGAGGCCGTGCCTGAGGAAGCTCCGTGTCATCCGCCCCGCGAGGTTTGGCCCCTCGCGAGGGTCTTGGGTCTGTGTTGATGAAGATGGGCCGTGCTGGGCCCCCTTTTGAGCCACGCCGCAGGCTGCAGGTAGGCAAGTCTGGGGACCCCCGTTCCCAGAACGCCGACAGTTTTCTTAGGCTGAGTCCACCGGTGTTTTCCAGTAGCACCGAGCCGATAGTAGCAGATGATTGGCTCCGCAAGACAGCAAGGGAGTTGACCACAGCAGGATGCACATATGCGGAAAAGGTGAAGTTTGCCGCACATCAGCTTGAAGGACCCGCAGCATCATGGTGGGAGAATTTCACAGCCACTTTCCCTGTCGACACTGTCACATGGGACCAGTTTTAGTAGGCTTTCCGTACTGCCCATGTTTCAGCAGGAGCTATGGCCATGAAGAAGCGAGAGTTTCGCAACTTGCGCCAAGGAGGACGGACAGTTGGCCAGTATGTGGAGGACTTTAGTAAGCTAGCACGTTATGCCCCAGATGATGTAGCTACGGATGCAGCTAAGCAGGATAAGTTTCTGGAAGGACTAAATGATGAGTTGAGCATGCAGTTGATGGTAGCAACCTTCAACAACTACCAGGAGTTGGTAGACCATGCTCTCATGATTGAAGGGAAGCAGCAGCAGATTGAGAATCGCAAGAGGAAGTGTGGACAAGGGAAGTACAATTCAGGAGCTCAGCAGAAGCCACGTTTTACCCCTAGGCCGGGAGGACATTTTCAGCATACCCATGGAGGAGGTAGCTCGCACAATCACAATGGCACCAAGAATGGTAATGGGAGTGGAGGAAGCAACGGCCAGAACCGCACCAACCCATCAACCCCAGCCAAGAGAGACCTGAGCCAAGTCACTTGTTTCAAGTGCCAGAAGACCGGACATTATGCTAATGAATGTCCTGAATCCCAGAATGGAAATGGCAATGGAAGCTCTGTGAAGAAGCCGAACCCTTTCAACAGGGGACAGGTGAACCACGTTAACGTGGAGGAGGTTGAAGAGCAGCTGGATGCAGTAATCGGTAAGTTTTAGGTTAAGTCATTTACTACACTCGTTCCTTTTGACACTGGTGCATCGCATTCATACATATCAAGGGAATTCGTGGATAAGTATAACCTGCCCACCAAAGTTCTTAGAACACCTATGCTAGTAAGCTCACCAGAAGCGGAGTATATGGCTAGTAAGGGATGTTTTCAAGTGCCATTGAGTATAGGTAGGCATGTGTTTCCCTTGGATTTGATCATTTTGGAATCACAAGGTTTGTATGTCATCCTGGGTATGGATTGGCCGTTGATGTATCGAGGAAACATCGATTGCGTCAGTAAGTCAATTTTGCTTACCACCCCAGAAGGGAGAAGGATCAAGTATGTATCTCGGCATGTGCTGAAGAGGACTCAAGTAAATTGTTTAACAAGAGTTGTGCAGGAGGAAGTACCAGTGGTGAAGGATTTCCCTGATGTATTTCCAGAAGAGTTGCCAGGCATGCCACCGGATAGAGATATTGAGTTTTTGATTGAGCTTTTGCCAGGGATAGGGCCAATATCTAAGAGACCATATAGGATGTCCGCAAAGGATTTGGTGGAGATTAAGCAGATTAAGGAGTTACTAGACAAAGGTTATATTCGCCCTAGTACTTCGCCTTAGGGATCGCCAGTACTTCTAGTCGAGAAGAAGGATGGATCGTTAAGGATGGTTGTTGATCATTAAGGATTGAATGAAGTAACCATCAAGAACAAGTACCCACTACCGATGATCAATGATATGTTTGATCGATTGCAAGGAGCTAAGGTATTTTTCAAGATCGACCTGCGCTCAGGATACCATCAGTTGAAGATTCGAGAACAGGATATACCTAAGACGGCTTTCACCACCAGGTATGGGCTGTACGGATATACTGTTCTGTCATTTGGTTTGACTAATGCACCGGCATATTTTATGAACATGATGAACAAGGTGTTTATGGAGTTTCTGGATAAGTTCGTCGTAGTGTTAATCTATGATATCCTGGTATACTCGAAGAACGAAGAGGAGCATAAGGAGCACTTGCGTTTGGTACTTGGTAAGCTCAGAGAACATCAGTTATATGCCAAGTTTAGCAAATGTGAGTTTTGGTTGAAGGAAGTTGGATTTCTCGGACACGTTATATCCGGAGAAGGTATAGTGGTAGATCCCACCAAGGTTGACACTGTGACAAATTGGGAAGCGCCAACAATAGTCGGAGAGATCCGGAGTTTTCTTGGACTCGCAGGATACTATCGGAGATTTATTGAAAATTTCTCGAAGATTGCAAAGCCTATGATGGAGTTGTTGAAGAAGGATACCAAGTTCATATGGACTGAGGAATGTGAGGCCAGTTTCCAGGATTGAAGAAACGTTTGGTTACATCACCCGTGTTGATTTTGCCAGATCAGACCAAGGATCATATGTCAACACCTTAATGACGGGAGATTTACCAAGAGAGTTAGTCGAAAATCTTCGTGAGCTATGTTTGGAGATAGTCCCGAGAGGCTATGTAGCAGTATTGGAGATTCAGTCTACTTTGATGGATAAGATCAGAGAAGCCCAGAAGACTGACAAGGAGATTGCTTCTATCAAGGAGAAAATAAGCAAGGGAAAAGCTAAAGGATTTTGTGAGGATGAGCATGATACCTTATGGTTTGAAGACCGTGTTTATGTGCCTAATGACCCGGAGATCAGAAAGTTGATTCTGCAGGAGGCCCATGATTCACCATATTCGATTCACCCAGGAAATACCAAGATGTATCTGTATTTGAAGGATATTTTATGGTGGACCGGAATGAAGAAGGATATTGCGGAGTATGTAGCAGTTTGTGATGTATGTCAGAGAGTAAAGGCAGAGCATCAGAAGCCAGTAGGATTGCTACAACCATTGCCAATACCCGAATGGAAGTGGGATAAGTTAGGCATGGATTTTATCACAGGATTGCCCAGAACTCGTTCAGGCTATGACTCGATTTGGGTTGTAGTCGATCGTTTGCCAAAGGTAGCTCATTTTATCCCAGTGAAGACTACCTATACCAGTGCCAAGTTGGCAAAGATATACATGACTAGGATCATATGTCTGCATGGAGTTCCAAGGAGCACTGTATCAGATAGAGGAACCCAATTTACCTCAAAGTTCTGGAATCAGTTGCATGAGACTTTAGGTACCAGGCTAGAGTTCAGTACAGCTTTCCATCCGCAGACAGATGGACAGTCCGAGAGAGTCAATCAGATTTTGGAGGATATGCTGAGAGCTTGTGCGCTAGATTACAGATCTAGTTGGGACGAGAATTTTCCATATGCATAGTTCTCTTACAACAACAGTTATCAATCCAGTTTGAAGATGGTCCCTTTCGAAGCCTTGTACGGAAGGAGGTGCATGACCCCATTGTTGTGGGATGAGGTTGGAGACCGCCAGTTGTTTGGACCGGATCTGATTAAAGAGTCTGAACAGAAAGTAAAATTGATTCACGATAGGCTCAAGGCAGCCCAATCCAGGCAGAAGAGCTACGCAGATTCTAAATGCAAGGAGACAGTCTACGAAGTCGGAGACCGAGTTTTTCTTTGAGTATCTCCACTTCGACGAGTTAAGCGCTTTGCAGTTAAGGGAAAGTTAGCGCCACGTTTTGTAGCACCATACAAAGTTTTGGAGCGTATGGGAGAAGTAGCCTACAAGTTGGAATTGCCCGAAGGATTGTCAGGAGTTCACGACGTGTTCCACATTTCCCAGTTGAAGAGGTGCCACGCAGAGATGGCTGATATACCGCTGAAAGACACAGTGCCGCTGGAAGCGATTCAGTTGGACAGTGATTTGACCTATGAGGAGAAACCTGTCAAGATTCTTGAATATGCCAGTCGAGTCACCCGCAGCAAGGTTATAAAGTTTTGCAAGGTTCAGTGGAGTCACCACACGGAGGATGAAGCCACCTGGGAGCGACAGGAAGATTTGCTGAAGGACCACCCTCACCTATTTTCTAGCCAACCCGAATCTCGAGGGCGAGATTCATCTTAAGGGGGGTAGGTTTGTCACATCCCAAATTTTCAATTTGGATTGTTATACAATAGATCATCATTGCATACCATATTTTATTGCATTTTGGTTGATCCCAGAAATTTCACGCAACTCAAGGATCCTCGGAGAGAGTTGGGGATTTCATTATTTTCATATTTGAGTTTTCTCAAATTTTGAAAATAGGATCATTTGATTTGATTTATTTTATCTTCAATTATTTCTATTACAAAAAATATGAGAGAGGGAATAAAATGACTTTCCGAAAATAAAGAAATATTGAGGATTTATAAGAAATTCAAATAATAATTTATTTTGGTTTTATTTGCTATTTTATTTGAATTTAGGAAAAATGCGCGTTTTTCAAAATTGCATTTAGGCCCCAAATAAATGTTCATCCTGTGCGGCTTGATTTTAGAAGCCGGGGAAAATTTATTCGGGATTTTTAGAGTCAGTTTAGTTTTCCTTTTGTTTTTTTCCGAGCGTAACTATTTAAAAAAAACGCGAACCGACCTAACGGGCTGTGTCCGACCCGGACACTTGGCCCGGCCGGCTTTATAAGCCGGGGGAGGCCCAGCCGAGCCCCCAAACCCTAGCCGCCCCGCCCGCCGCCTTTGCCGCCGCCGCGCCACGCCGCCGCCACCCCTTGCCGCGCCGCCGCCGCGCCTTGCCGCCCTCGCCGCCGCCCCGCGCCGACCCCGCCGCCCGCCGGACCGCCGCCCCGCCGCTTGCCGGAGGTAGACCTCGCCGCCGCCGTTTTTTCTTGAAAAAACCGTTCAGTTTTCCATCGGTTTTCGTTCAGTTTTTTATTTTCGTTTTTTTATTGATCGGTTTTTCCGGTTTATTTATTTAGAGAGCGTTCGCTCATTCGTTCATTTTAACAAACGCGTTCATCGGTTAGATCCAGATAACGAACGTTCGTTCGATAATCTGTTCGTCGTTTTTCTTTTTCTCGGATTAAATCCGCGATTTTCTGATTGCGATTCCTGACCCGATTTTCGTTCTAATATAACTTTTCGCTCGTTTGTCGGAATCAGGTGATTCAAGCGCCTGGAGTTTTGTCTCGAAACCCTCTTTCCGTTTAAACAACTCAAACAAGTTTTTGTCACTGTAAAAATTGCCCTAGATCCAGAATAGTAAACGAAGCCTGTTTCTTTTGCCGTTTGTCTTTCATTGCTTCGTTGGATTCGATTCTTTTTGCCAACCGGAGTTCTTAAGTTGAACTTTCTGGTTAGATCTCTTATTCGAGTTTTACCTGTGCATTAGATGAGTACTTATTGTATGCTTGTTTGTTTGCGATAGAGTACCCGGAGTGCGCCGCTTGCTACTTCGAATCACTAGGTTTCCCGGATCATCAGCAAGGCAAGTAACACTTTGATCATACCTCTTACTACCCAGTTTTTATTGCATTAGATCAATCCCTCACACATTGCATGATTAGGATCTAATTAAATTGTGGGTTTGGGTAGTAGTTGAGGTAGTACCTATTACCTGTTTATTATCAAACCTTTGGGAGTTACTTCTACGTTTGCTTATTATGCTATGCTATGCTAGTAGACGTGGATTGGGTGAGTGTATCCATGACATATGTGAGATTGTTAAATTAACGGTTTATCTAAGGTGGCAACTTAAATACACATCTGGGTGGATTGAGGCACCTGGGTATTCCAGTGATTGCCTGTTGTTTTTTTTTGGACCGCCACCCAGGCTCAAAGGGATCATGAGATTATTCATGCTAGAAACTTCTGTGTGCAGCCACAAGCTACTATGGGCTCTAGCATAGTTGACTAAGTTGTGCGAACTCTTACAGTGGTAGAGTAGCAATCACACACTTATCTTCCAAGCCTTCCGCTGTTATCATTATTAGATGGCCTTAAGCCATATTTATTGTAATAAGTTCTCTTTTGAGACAGTCGATGTAATAAGTGTGTGATTGCTACTCTGTTATAAATCCTTCAAGTACTGTGTGGTATCAGCATTACTGATCCGGGGATGACACCCGAGCACAGAGATTGGACCGTTTGAGGTCTGGTCGCTACAAGATGGTATCAGAGCACACGCTGACTGTAGGACACGACCACTAAGCTAAAGCCCTAGATCACTACTCACTCTCTTCTCATTCTGACTTCTCATCTTTTCTGCTCTTTTGGGATGGCGGATGCAAGGAACAAGTTCACACAACCGGATGAAGATACACCCTTTGGATGTCACTTGAAGGAAGTCACTAGATACCTAAACATAGGAGTGCCAAGCTTCACCGGAACCTACAACGCCACTTTACCTGAAGAGGAGCGCTGGATGATTCAAGTTCAAGTTCCAGGAAGGACGTTCATGCCAATCACTGAACCCATAGAGTTTTCTTTTGATGCACCAACTTGGATTCTAGGAAAGAGCATGGCAGCTCACATCGCCATGGGATGCATTGGAGAAGTTTACCGCAATGATCTGAAGGATACTATCTACCAGATCTGTGGGCGCCGAGATGAACACTGAGAGATGATCAGCACCAAGAAGGATAGATCAATTCCAGCTTTTATCCAGGAGTTAAACCAGCACATTCGACGACAGGAGAACCAGATGTGCGCCAACATGATAGATATGAAGAAGGCAAGGACTAGAATCAAGGAACTGGAGGAAGAACTCCAGGCTACACGTGAAGATTGTGAAGAGGAAATCAAAGTACTAGTGGACAAGAATGCCGACTTAACAATGAAGAATGGAATATTCATGGGAGGCCCTACACTAGTAGAAGAAGACGAAGAACCCAAGGAGATTCGCCCGTAAGACTGCATCATCATCGACGACATTGACTCGGATCCAGATGGTAGCGATGATGACTATGTTGATGAAGCTGGAGCAGATATCATGGAGTATGCAACCGAAGAATATTTCTAGTAGACCACCCCATCAGTAGTAGTAGTCCACCATGTAAATATAGTAGTCCGAGCACTTTTGCGATAGTTAGATCAATTGTATGCCCTTGTTTGATTGATTGAATGAAGTGAATTGTTTGCTTTTGCCTCATGTGCATATGGGTAGTGTTTTCTCTCTAGACCCCTCTCTATTATTAAATATCATCTTTTTCTAAAACCCTCAGATGCCTCCGAGACATGACCTCAGATTTACCTTCCCACCGGAGCTCACTCAGTCGATCCAGCAGCAGAACACTTTGATGTAGTTGCTAGTCCAGAACCAGAATTAGGGGAACAACAACAACAATCCACCACCACCACCACCTGTTGATCACTTAGCCCGTTTTCTTAGGCTGAATCCGCCGGTGTTTTCCAGTAGCACCGAGCCGATAGTAGCAGATGATTGGCTCCGCAAGACAGCAAGGGAGTTGACCATAGCAGGATGCATAGATGCGGAAAAGGTGAAGTTTGCCGCACATCAGCTTGAAGGACCCGCAGCATCATGGTGGGAGAATTTCACAGCCACTTTCCCTGTCGACACTGTCACATGGGACCAGTTTCAGTAGGCTTTCCGTACTGCCCATGTTTCAGCAGGAGCTATGGCCATGAAGAAGCGAGAGTTTCGCAACTTGCGCCAAGGAGGACGGAAAGTTGGCTAGTATGTGGAGGACTTTAGTAAGCTAGCACGTTATGCCCCAGATGACGTAGCTACAGATGCAGCTAAGCAGGAGAAGTTTCTGGAAGGACTAAATGATGAGTTGAGCATGCAGTTGATGCTAGCAACCTTCAACAACTACCAGGAGTTGGTAGACCGTGCTCTCATGATTGAAGGGAAGCAGCAGCAGATTGCGAATCGCAAGAGGAAGTATGGACAAGGGAAGTACAATTCAGGAGCTCAGCAGAAGCCACGTTTTACCCCTAGGTCAAGAGGACATTTTCAGCATACGCATGGAGGAGGTAGCCCGCACAATCACAATGGCACCAAGAATGGTAATGCGAGTGGAGGAAGCAATGGCCAGAACCGCACCAACCCATTAACCCCAGCCAAGAGAGACTTGAGCCAAGTCACTTGTTTCAAGTGCCATAAGACCGGACATTATGATATTGAATGTCCTGAATCCCAGAATGGAAATGGCAATGGAAGCTCTGGGAAGAAGCCGAACCCTTTCAACAGGGGACAGGTGAACCACGTTAACATGGAGGAGGTTGAAGAGCAGCCGGATGCAGTAATCGGTAAGTTTTTGGTTAAGTCATTTACTGCACTCGTTCCTTTTGATACTGGTGCATCCATTCATACATATCAAAGGAATTCGTGGATAAGTATAACCTGCCCACCAAAGTTCTTAGAACACCTATGCTAGTAAGCTCACCAGGAGCAGAGTATATGGCTAGTAAGGGATGTTTTCATGTGCCATTGAGTATAGGTAGGCATGTGTTTCCCTCGGATTTGATAATTTTGGAATCACAAGGTTTGGATGTAATCCTGGGTATGGATTGGCTATCGATGTATGGAGGAAACATTGATTGCGTCAGTAAGTCAATTTTGCTTACCACCCCAGAAGGGAGAAGGATCAAGTATGTATCCCGGCATGTGCCAAAGAGGACTCAAGTAAATTGTTTAACAGGAGTTGTGCAGGAGGAAGTACCAGTGGTGAAGGATTTCCCTGATGTATTTCTAGAAGAGTTGCCAGTCATGCCATCGGATAGAGATATTGAGTTCTTGATTGAGCTTTTGCCAGGCACAAGGCCAATATCTAAGACACCATATAGGATGTCCGCAAAGGATTTGGTGGAGATTAAGAAGCATATTAAGGAGTTACTAGATAAAGGCTATATTCGCCCAAGTTCATTGCCTTGGGGATCGCCAGTACTTCTAGTGGAGAAGAAGGATGGATTGTTAAGGATGGTTGTTGATTATCAAGGATTGAATGAAGTAACCGTCAAGAACAAGTACCCACTACCGATGATCAATGATCTGTTTGATCGATTGCAAGGAGCTCAGGTATTTTCCAAGATCGACCTGCGATCAGGATACCATCAGTTGAAGATTCGAGAACAGGATATACCTAAGACGGCTTTTACCACCAGGTATGGGCTGTACGAGTATACTGTTATGTCATTTGGTCTGACTAACACACCGGCATATTTTATGAACATGATGAACAAGGTGTTTATGGATTTTCTGGATAAGTTCGTCGTAGTGTTCATCGATGATATCCTGGTATACTCGAAGAATGAAGAGGAGCATAAGGAGCACTTGCGTTTGGTACTTGGTAAGCTCAGAGAACATCAGTTATATGCCAAGTTTAGCAAATGTGAGTTTTGGTTGAAGGAAGTTGGATTTCTCGGACACGTTATATCCGGAGAAGGTATAGCGGTAGATCCCACCAAGGTTGACACTGTGACAAATTGGGAAGCGCCAACAATAGTCAGATAGATTCGGAGTTTTCTTGGACTTGCAGGATACTACTAGAGATTTATTGAAAATTTCTCGAAGATTGCGAAGCCTGTGATGGAGTTGTTGAAGAAGGATACCAAGTTCATATGGACTGAGGAATGTGAGGCCAGTTTCCAGGAGTTGAAGAAACATTTGGTTACACCACCCATGTTGATTTTGCCAGATCGGACCAAGGATTATGAGGTGTATTGCGACGGTTCACGTCGAGGACTTGGAGCAGTGCTTATGCAGGAAGGAAGAGTTGTTTCTTATGCCTCATGACAGCTCAAGCCTCATGAGTTAAATTATGCCACACATGATTTGGAAGTTAGCAGCCGTAGTGCATGCATTGAAGACCTGGAGACACTTTCTCATTGGAAATCATTGTGAGGTGTACACGGATCACAAGAGTTTGAAGTATATTTTCACGCAGAAGGAATTGAACCTCAGACAAAGGAGATGGTTGGAGCTCATCAAGGATTTATGACATGATATTGCATTATCACCCCGGAAAGGCTAACGTAGTAGCTGACGCGTTGAGCCGTAAAAGTCATGTCGACACCTTAATGACGGGAGATTTACCAAGAGAGTTAGCCGAAAATCTTCGTGAGCTATGTTTGGAGATAGTCCCGAGAGGCTATGTAGCAGCATTGGAGATTCAGTCTACTTTGATGGATAAGATCAGAGAAGCCCAAAAGACTGGCAAGGAGATTGCTTCTATCAAGGAGAAAATAAGCTAGGGAAAAGCTAAAGGATTTCGTGAGGATGAGCACGATACCTTATGGTTTGAAGACCGTGTTTATGTGCCTAATGACCCGGAGATCAGGAAGTTGATTCTGCAGGAGGCCCATGATTCACCATATTCGATTCACCCAAGAAATACCAAGATGTATCTGGATTTGAAGGATATTTTCTGGTGGACCGGAATGAAGAAGGATATTGTGGAGTATGTAGCAGTTTGTGATGTATGTCGGAGAGTAAAGGCAGAGCATCAGAAGCCAGCAGGATTGCTACAGCCATTGCCAATACCCGAATGGAAGTGGGATAAGTTAGGCATGGATTTTATCACAGGATTGCCCAGAACTCATTCAGGCTATGACTCGATTTGGGTTGTAGTCGATCGTTTGACAAAGGTAGCTCATTTCATCCCAGTGAAGACTACCTATACCAGTGCCAAGTTGGCCAAGATATACATGACCAGGATCGTATGTCTGCATGGAGTTCCAAAGAGCATTGTATCAGATAGAGGAACCCAATTTACCTCAAAGTTCTGGAATCAGTTGCATGAAACTTTAGGTACCAGGCTAGAGTTCAGTACAGCTTTCCATCCGCAGACAGATGGACAGACCGAGAGAGTCAATCAGATTTTGGAGGATATGCTGAGAGCTTGTGCGCTAGATTGCAAATCTAGTTGGGACAAGAATTTGCCATACGCAGAGTTCTCTTACAACAACAGTTATCAATCCAGTTTGAAGATGGCCCCTTTCGAAGCCTTGTACGGAAGGAGGTGCAGGACCCCATTGTCATGGGATGAGGTTGGAGACCGCGAGTTGTTTGGACCGAATCTGATTAAAGAGTCTGAACAGAAAAGTAAAATTGATTCACGGTAGGCTCAAGGTAGCCCAATCCAGGAAGAAGAGCTACGCAGATTCTAAACGCAAGGGGAAAGTTTACGAAGTCGGAGACCGAGTTTATCTTCGAGTATCTCCACTTCGTGGAGTTAAGTGCTTTGGAGTTAAGGGAAAGTTAGCGCCACGTTTTGTAGGACCATACAAAGTTTTGGAGCGTATGGGAGAAGTAGCCTACAAGTTGGAATGGCCCGAAGGATTGTCAGGAGTTCACGACGTGTTCCACGTTTCCCAGTTGAAGAAGTGCCACGCAGAGATGGCTGATATACCGCTGAGAGACACAGTGCCGCTGGAAGCGATTCAGTTGGACCGTGATTTGACCTATGAGGAGAAACCAGTCAAGATTCTTGAATATGCCAGTCGAGTCACCCGCAGCAAGGTTATAAAGTTTTGCAAGGTTCAGTGGAGCCACCACACGGAGGATGAAGCCACCTGGGAGCGAGAGGAAGATTTGCTGAAGGACCACGCTCACCTATTTTCTAGCCAACCCGAATCTCGAGGGCGAGATTCATCTTAAGGGGGGTAGGTTTGTAACATCCCAAATTTTCAATTTGGAATGTTATACAATAGATCATCATTGCATACCATATTTTATTGCTTTTTGGTTGATCCCAGAAATTTCACGCAACTCAAGGACCCTCGAAGAGAGTTGGGGATTTCATTATTTTCATATTTGAGTTTTCTCAAATTTTGAAAATAGGATAATTTGATTTTATTTATTTTATCTTCAATTATTTCTATTACAAAAAAATATGAGAGAGGTAATAAAATGACTTTCCGAAAATAAAGAAATATTGAGGATTTAATAAGAAAATCAAATAAGAATTTATTTTGGTTTTATTTGCTATTTTATTTGAATTTCGGAAAAATGCGTGTTTTTCAAAATTGCATTTAGGCCCCAAATAAATGTTCATCCAGTGCGGCGTGATTTTAGAAGCCGGGGAAAATTTATTTCAGGATTTTTGGAGTCCGTTTAATTTTCCTTTTGTTTTTATGTGAGCGTAACTATTTTAAAAAAACGCGAACCGACCTAACGGGCCGTGTCCGACCCAGACACTTGGCCCGGCCGGCTTTATAAGTCGGGGGAGTCCCAGCCGAGCCCCCAAACTCTAGTCGCCCGCCCGCCGCCTTTGCCGCCGCATCGCGCCACCGCCGCGCCACGCCGCCGCCCCTCACCGCGCCGCCGCCACGCCTCGCCGCCCGCGCCGCCGCCCCGTGCCGACCTCGCCGCCCGCCGGACCGCCGCCCCGCCGCTCGCCGGAGGTAGACCTCATCGCCTCCGGTTTTTCTCGAAAAAAACCGTTCGGTTTTCCGTCGGTTTTCGTTCGGTTTTTTAGTTTCATTTTTTATAGATCGTTTTTTTGGTTTATTTATTTAGCGAGGGTTCGCTCGTTCGTTCGTTTTAACGAACGTGTTCATCGGTTAGATCCAGATAACAAACGTTCGTCCGTTAATCTATTCGTCGTTTTTCTTTTACTCGGATTAAATCCGCGATTTTCTGATCGCGATTCATGATCCGATTTTCGTTCTAGTATAACTTTTCGCTCGTTTGTCGGAATTAGGCGATTCAAGCGCCTGGAGTTTCGTCTCGAAGCCCTCTTTCCATTTAACCAACTCAAACAAGTTTTTGCCACTGTAAAAATTGCCCTAGATCCAGAATAGTAAACGAAGCCTGTTTCTTTTGCCGTCTGTCTTTCGTTGCTTCGTTCGATTCGATTCTTTTTGCCAACCGGAGTTCTTAAGTTGAACTTTCTGGTTAGATCACTTATTCGAGTTGTACCTGTGCATTAGATGAGTACTTATTGTATGCTTGTTTGTTTGCGATAGAGTACCCGGAGTGCGCCGCTTGCTACTTCGAATCGCTAGGTTTCCCGGATCATCAGCAAGGCAAATAACACTTTGATCATACCTCTTACTACCCAGTTTTTATTGCATTAGATCAATCCCTCACACATTGCATGATTAGGATCTAATTAAATTGTGGGTTTGGGAAGTAGTTGAGGTAGTACCTATTACCTTTTTATTATCAAACATTTGGGAGTTACTTCTATGTTTGCTTATTATGCTATGCTATGCTAGTAGACGTGGATTGGGTGAGTGTATCCATGACAGATGTGAGATTGTTAAATTAACGGTTTATCTAAGGTGGCAACTTAAATACACATCTGGGTGGATTGAGGCACCTGGGTATTCCAGTGATTGCCTGTTGTTTTTCTTTTGGACCGCCACCCAGGCTCAAAGGGATCATGAGATTATTCATGCTAGAAACTTCCGTGTGCAGCCACAAGATACTATGGGCTCTAGCATAGTTGACTAAGTTGTGCAAACTCTTAAAGTGGTAGACTAGTAGATTTAGGCGAAAGTAGGTGTAACGGTCTACCCGATCGTAAGGTGCTAGCACTTCTGAAAGACTATGTCTCGGTCATCCGTTTCTCAAACACCATGTAGTGTGAGAATCCCAATGGAGGAGATCGAGTCTTGTGGGGAGAAGTGCGCAAACCTCTACAGAGTGTATAAACTAATCATGGTTAGCCGTGTCCCCGGTTATGGACATCTTGAGTATCTAGTACCTGGATTATCATATGAATCTCATCATGTTACTCTAAATTAATTTTGTTGGGTTTTGTTTAATGATGATGTTTAATTGGGATTGAGAATGCTGTCAACCATTCTCAATGTTTAACAACTACCATGATAGTTAAATAAAATTTATTCCTTTGCAGTAGGAAAAAATTGGCTTTATGCAAAACTGTAACCATAGAGCTTTCCACCAGCCAAATATGCATATAGTATAGCCTATTATTTCATTTCTCTCTATGTGTTACCTTGCCAGCATATTCCATGTGCTGACCCGTTTCGGGCTGCAACGTTCATGTTGCAGACTTTTCAGACGATGATTAAGGTGCCTTTAGGTTGTGGTTCTATACTCAGTGATGCCGTTGGAGTTGATGGACTCACTTATCTTCCAAGACTTCCGCTGTTATCGTTATTAGATGGCCTTAAGCCATATTTATTGTAATAAGTTCTCTTTTGAGACAGTCGATGTAATAAGTGTGTGATTGCTACTCTGTTATAAATCCTTCAAGTACTGTGTGGTGTCAGCATTACTGATCCAGGGATGACACTTGAGCACAGAGATTGGACCGTTTGAGGTCTGGTCGCTATAATCGGGCAGGTGATGCTGGACGGGTTTAAAGGTGACAAGTACCTAGGCCGTGGCGGGTGCTTGGCATCTCTCCAGATGGTGGGAATCAGGTTAGAAACATCGAGGGTGATGACGTTGCGCTGGATGTCGGGGTCCGGTAAGGAGATCTAGAACTGTCGAGTAGGGTGTTTGTGGAGCGGCTCCGGTAGGGTGGACTACGGTGTGGGCCAAGCGGATCAGTGGCCGTGGACGAGGGCGTAGGTGAGGCTGCTCCGGTGGTTGGGTTAAGGATGGTGTCGATGACGCAGATCTGCGGCCATGGACGGGGCGTCAGAAGCTGCTTCGGTGGTTGGGTTAAGGATGGTGTCGACAATGCGGATCTGCGGCCGTGGATGGGGCGTCAAAAGCTGCTCCGGTGGTTGGGTTAAGGGTGGTGTCGATGATGCGGATCTACGGCCATGGACGGGGCGTCAGAAGCTGCTCCGGTACGTTGGATGAGGGTGTGAGGAAGCGGATCTAAGGCCGTGGACTTGTGAGTTGGCAAAGCGGCCCTGGTAGGGTTGAGAATGGTATAGGCGAAGCTACTCCAGTAGGGTTGACGATGGTGTCGGCGAAGCGGCTCCGGGGTTGAGGAAGGTGTCGACGAAGCGGCTCCGGTAGGGTTGAGGAAGGTGTCGGCGAAGAGGATCAGAGCCCGTCGACGGGGGCGTCGGTGGGGCGGCTCCGGGGGGTGTGGACGAAGCGTCTCCGGTGGGGAGTACGAATGAGCCGCTGCAGATGCGCGCCGGTTGACGAGAGTACCGGCGAAGCAGATCCGGCGCCGTGGACAAGGCCGCCACTGGGTGGGCTGTGCTACAGTGGTGGATGAGCAGTCTACTTGTTTCTAGGGGAGGTGGGAGGGGTAGATGCGGCCGCAGAAGAAGATCCGGCAAGGTGGACGCCGCTGGCAGTGAATGAGCTATGGTACGCCGGTGGATGAGCAGTCTAGGGTTTCGAGAGGGGAGGGGAGAAAGGGCGATGAAGTATGGATGGGGTGATGTAAGATGCTCTGGTGCTGTGCAGTTAGTCGTTTTTGCGGGAGGAGGAGAGGAAATAGGGGTGCCGTGTAGTGGGGGAACCGGTAGTTACCAAAGCAGCCCCGACCTATCATGTAGATGAGGGCGGTATTGTAACTGTTGGTCTCCGTGCACCAAGGACAAAAGGGGGATTTTGCATGCTAAAGACGGAAATTTTAGAAAGCAGGCGGGAGATTTTGCCGCCCGCGGGATCGTTCGTATCCAGTTTCAACTAATTTTGGACCGTGCTAGCGGGAAGGTCATGCTAGAATGTGTACACGGGGCACGCGTCAGTAGTTAATAACTGGTGTGAAGTCCACCCCAGAAAAAAAGACAATAACTCGGGATGATGCGCCGATAACTTGGACGCTCACACAGGCGCGACCAATCATACGAGTGTAGTGGCGCGTTCACAAAAAAGGGATCAAACGCTCAACCTATGTATTTCTCGTGTAAATAGATAATTTAGTGCCATTGGTTATTTACTTTAAACATAATGCATTGACATGTTAGTGTAGAGGCTCACAAAAAGAAATGGATATTGTAGCTAGCTACTTAAAAGTGTTACCTCATATGATTACATAGCCTCCATTTCATAAATTGTGTACCCGTTGAATTCATATATGAATATTACATATATTACTTCAAAATAGAAACTTAAATCATCCAAGACTAATGAATTTGAATGCAAGAGTAACAATGGTGCATGTACATGATAGCTACATTGGTTGTTTGAAGAAACATCACTGTAACTTTGGCATGCACAATTGAAAAGGTTTATTTAAATAGAAAAAATGTGATATGTGAGTGTCCAATCTTTATAGTGTTGAATCGATATTGTACCTTTGGCCACGATACGAAGTAGATATTGACTTATGTTAAAGCGATGCACGTCCACGATCGCTAGATTGTGATACGTGAATGAATTGTGCAATCTCTCTCACATGCATACATATCTCATTTCCCTATGGGCATCGGAATCACACACGCGCACTTCGTGTATTTCTCTCCCTCCGTCAGGGTTAAATTCGTCTTTCTACCCCGTCCTACATGTCTGTCACACACAAACACACATGCTCTCTATGTCTAACACGCCCACCCTTTTAATTCCGCCCACCCACAACCACTAACGTCTCAAAGTATAATAATGTCTCTCACACATATGCTATCTACCTATCCCTTGATATAGCTAGATATGTGTCACACAAACTACTTCTCCCTACTAGCAAGATGCCCATGCGTTGCACGGAACATCAAGATGCATTTGTATGAGAAGTTTATCTTGTGGGAGAAAAGGATGAACGAGGGAATGGCTTATTTGCAAATGCAGAGAGGGGTGTGGGTATCTTTTTGCTAAATTTCCATAGTTTCCTTCCTGTCCGTCGGATATAAATCGGATGGCCTATATTGCAGGACGGCAGGAACACCATCATCACCAACTCTGTTTTTTTATAAGAGTAGAGATATGTGAGTGTCACTGCCCCCCCACACCCACACCTCCCAACACCGAAGGAGTAGGGTGACACCTCGATCTTGATACTAATCTATCGACTGGCTTCTCTCTCAAACATACACACACACACAGACACTACCCGGCACCGAAGGAGTAGGGTGGCACATCGATCTTGATAATAATCTATCTACTCCTCTTTCAAACACACACACAAACACACACACACACACACACTCGCTAGTTGTGCCTCTGTGCCTACCGCGCACACTCTCGATACGTCTTTCTCTCCCTCCCCCCAACAATGACAGCAGAAGGGTGACAACTCGATCTGATCATAATCTGTCAATTGGTTTCTCTTTCAAACATTGTGTCTTGCTGCCTCGCTCGGTAGCCCCCTCGATATGTAGACTTCTCGCGCGCGCACAGCTGTAGTGACGATGACGCTGAACCCAGTGTGCCTTGTTTTTACCGGCCTCATGTGATAGTTTTCACCTTGTTTTCTATTAATTAACAAGGCAACCTTTTCTTTGTTACTACTAGTGAATCTGAAATCATTTGGGGCATACATAAAATATATCACTTCAACCCAATTATGGCAGCAACTATTTTAAAAGAAATTAGCTAGCTGCCCGTGCATTGCACGGAACATCAAGATGCATTTGTATGAGTAGTTTATCTTGTGAGAGAAAAGGTTGAATGAGGGAAGGCCTTATTTGCGAACGTGGAGAGACGTGTGGGTATATTTTTGCAAAATTGCCATAGTTTCATTCCTATCTGTTAGATATAAATCTGATGGCCTATATTGCAGGATGGCACACACACCATCATCACCAACTCTGTTTTCTACTCCCTCTGTCTGAAAATACTTGTCATCAAAATGGTTAAAAAGAGATGTATATAAAACCAAAATACGTCTAGATACATTTCCTTTTATACATTTTGATGACAAGTATTTCCGGACGGAGGGAGTATTTGTCTTTTTTAGAGATTTCAACAAGTGACTATGACTGGACCTTACCAACATACTCAAAAAAGTAGTCCATAATTTTGATGTTACCCTCTTTTCTTGGCGGTGCAGTGCCATCTGGATACCTCATAAATAAATTAAGGACAAATCTGACCCCTTCCTGAAAAGACATACGGAGCAAAATGAGTGAATCTACACTCTAAAATATGTCTACATACACATCCGTATGTGGTAGTCCATTTGAAATCTGAAAAAGACAAATATTTAGGAACGAATGGAGTATATATAAGAGTAGACATGGAGATATATCTCCAACATGGTTTACAACAAAAATGTGCTGGGCTGGTTAGCGCCTGATGCTCGCAACGCGATGACATGAGTTCGAATTCTGTCTTTTAACTTTGTATTTTTATATTATATATTACTCTACTTATTTAATATATACTTATTTCGCTACTGTACTGACAGTGGAACCCACAGAGTACTTAGAATACAAGATTAAGGATGGACTTGTTTCTTTTGAACTTTCTGTACGAAGTTGTAGCCACCCTACAAGCCACGTGTACACTATACATGCAATTAACTTTTTATAGAGGGACAATCATATAGGCAATTAACTCAAATGGATTGGATGTCACTCTATTATTTCCAGCATAAAGAGCATCTCCAACGGCAACCGACAAATTTCCTCCCGCTTCCTTAAGCGGAGGACGACATCAAACGCGAGCGGCATACATTTTTACAACTCTAACCAACCAGATGAAATTTGTGCAAACACGGACTGATTTCATATAAGCATGAAGGATTTCATACAAAAAAGCCGGATCTTCATATAAACATGATGGATCTCATTACATTTACATGAACTAAGATGTGCCAATCCGGCTCTCTTGTATAATTATTACTCCCTCTGTCCGGAAATACTTGTCCTAGAAATGGATGTATCTAGACTTATTTTAGTTCTAAATGGCCGCCCGCGGATTCCTTTGTCTTCCTCATGTCCGTCAGACACTTGCGGGGTCGACGAAGGTCCTCGGAAGAGACGAAGCAGCAAAGAAACCACCTGAATCCGCGGTCATCGCCTTGGCGGTGGCCTTCATGGGTCCCAAGTGGCGGCGGCCTCCCGTGTTCTACTTCTCCTCGATGATGGCGGCGGACATGGAGAAGCTGGCCACCGACTCGTCACTCTCCATGCACCCGGCTTCTGTCTCTGCCTGCATGGCGCTGCCACAGGCACGGGAGGCGCGCCCACAGACACGGGAGGCGCGGCCACCGCAGACACTGGTGGCGCGGTACGACGCGGCAGCGACGGCGCCCGTACCGGCGTGCTCGCCGCCGTGCCGGTGTGGAGCAACTCGCCACTCCTCATCGAGCTGAACTGGAGTGGCGAGTTGCTGAACCACGCGCCTGCTTAGGGCGGCAACTGGCTTCGTCGGGCCAAGCAAGGTTGGTGAAGCACCGAGCGGCCTCGCCCGTATCCGGAGGGCTCGGCGGGCCACCTAGCCGGGTAATATGCCGAAGAACGGCTCATCGGAAGCCATCAGAAGAGCGGAGAAAATGGTGAAGGAGGATATGGGGGAGCGGCGGAGGGGTGTGATTCTTGCCCGCTGTCTTTCTGGCCTCGTGTTAATAGAGGGCGGACGGTAGGAGCTTGGCCAGTGTCTGGCCTTGTTTAAACTAAGGGAGGACGGGAGGAGCTCGGCCGGTGTTGCGTTTAATTCCGGCCCGCTCATGAACGGACGTGTGGCCAGAGTAGGATTCTTGGTTTGCATGCGGGTTTAATGAAGGGGTTTAATGGAGGCGCCGGGCGTGCAGCGGGCGGCATAGTACTATTCGATTTGAGAGCAATAATGAGCCGTCAAATCACAAAGGCCCTCGCCTCTCGTGAAACTGACCGAGCTAGACTGCTGCGCCCTCTAGCCTTTAAAAAAATGTATATACTCCACTTTTGTATAGTAGTAGTATCGATGGATTGCGCTAGGGAGCAAAACTTGAAATTAAAAAAAGGTGGTACATATAGAGAGGGAGTATTCGATTTGACAGCGGGCGGCGCAGTTCCCGATACGGCTTTAATGCAGACGAGGGAGGGAGTAGCGGTTCCCGATATGTTGAACGACCAATGCATCCTCCTTCAATTAATGCATGAGGGAAGTAATGGGAGGAGGTCCAGGAAAAGAGGCTGCACGATGTGAATGCAACGCAGTTTGCCCTCATTGCCCTCATATAAAGGCGTCCCTCCATTCCAATGCATCTACCACATCGTACGCACCTAAGCATTTGCCTAAGCACCTACACTAAGCGCAAAAGAGCTCACACCAGACCCATGGCGGCGATGCGCGTGAGCGGCCAGCGGCTGCGCCAGATGGTCCACGACGCTGGCCTGCGGCATGGCGCCGAGGATCGTCTCCAGACGGTGTTGGAGATCGGCTGGTGGATGGCCGCCGTCAACGCCAACTACGACTCTCAGTTGGACCAGATGATCGTTGCCACCAGCAACAAGTTCACCGTCCTCAAGAAGCTCGCGGATGACATCGCCGTACTCCTCCAGCCCCCGCGCCCGGGCTCCTCATTGCCTGCCACCCTAATCGGCCTCCATGGCCGGAACCTCTTTCAAGCACTGGTGGCCCTACGACTGCCCGCCGACGCCACGAAGAATGTCCACCTGGAGGTCGCGCTCGCCGCGAGGCGCCTCACCCTGCAAGAATTCATCGACCTACACATCCACGTGTATGAGAAAGTCGTGTACATAGGTATCTACAAGGCCAGTGAGGACGCTACGACGTTGGCCTTCCTCAACTGGCTGGAAGCCTTGGATGCCTTTGCTGAGAAGCACCTCGACCTCGCCACAAAAGCCGCCGCTCCTTAGCCGCCGGTCGGTGGCCCGGCGCACTAAGTTGAGGAGGAGGAGGTCGTACGTTCGTGGATCCATCTTTCTTCTTACCTTTTGTAACCACCACTGCGATCGCATCGTCGTGGCCTTAATTCTTATTGTGTTGTTGCATTCTCGTTCCAGTCAATACCGACATGTGCGATCCCTTTGCTTAATTATATGCATCACTGTAACTAGTACTCCATCCGTCAATTTATAAGTTGTGCTTACCTTTTCCGTCAACTTCGTGCAACGCACGGGCATCTTGCTAGAAACACTAGAATATGTCTATATAATCCGTATGTGATAGTCCATTTGAAATCTCAAAAAAGATAAATATTTAGGTACGGAGGGAGTAATATATTAGGAGTATATCAAAACAATAGTGATTTCTTTCAAGTTTGTGAACAAATACTACTATTCTACTACTTTGCATCTGTCGCAACGCACGGGCATATTGCTGGTAAAAGGAAAAGGCATGCCGCGTTCGCGTCGCACCCCCACACGCCCGGGAATCAGGAGTACAACATGGCCTGTCCGGCACGACACATAGCTTAGGGAAGGCGTGTTCCCTAGCATTTTCAATTTCATGTGGGACCGCCATTGAGCAAACCGACACCCCGCCCGCCGCCGGGTTGGAAAACAGAAACGAGGGAAAGATCTAGCTGTAGCACGGAAGCCAAGAAATTTGGTGTCAGACGGGGCTCGTTGATAGAGTAGGAGCATTCCGTACTAGTACTACTCCTACTAGAACCAAGTTTGTACTCCTAATACTATATTACTAGTACTACCACTATACAACTAGTAGGTACGTGCACGGCACAACATCGTAGGAACAAAAAACGGGAAGATCTTGTTTTGGGTGATTTATCTTTTTTTCAATCAACGTAGTATGAATAATATGATGTGGGGGGCACCCATGAAGCTTATGTGGCTTGGTTGCATGGCTATGGAAGGTTAGAGAAAAATAAATAGATAATGTGTTTAGAGTGCACCCCACTAAATAGATATACTTTGGATCCATTGCAATGGACTGGCACATCTATATCTATACCCCCTATATAGTGTGTGAAAAACTTTGAAAGTTGGTCATTGGATGAAGCCAATCCGACGGTACAAAGATGGCAAATACGAGCACTACTGGCCATTGGATATCATCCACCAGATTTTGCCACATGTATAATCTAGAAGACTCCATGGTTGAACTTAATTCATGACTAACTTTGCCACAACTAAGCTTAGGCAAAGTTATTAGTTCTTGAAAATGAGAGCCACAAGTTGGCAAGCCTAAGGGAATCTTGCCACATTTTTTGTGTGTATGTCATGTGGGGCCTTAGTGTGGCTTGCCTAAGGTGTGGCTTGAACCAAACACTCACCTCAGTTAATCAAACTTGCCTAACCTTACATTCCACCAGATTTTGCCACATGTTAGAATCCAGAAAGCTCCACATGTAGAAGCATAATGCACAAACCACCAGAATCTCATGCGTGCAATGCACGTGTACCTTACTAGTACTAGTTGGTAGTAGTAAGAAAAAAATTCGAGTTTTGGCACGAGCTCGTACTGCGGGAGCACCACAAGGCCTGCCGCAGGAGTTACATTTCCCTCTCGGGGCCCATGGGACCGAACTTCAGTGGCTTCGTGCCCGGCGTATGAGTCAATGACATGCGGACCTTAAATGCGGCTGGCCCACATGTCATTCTCATGGTGGTGGCGTGGTTCACGACTCACTCATTCAAGATGAACCGGCTGGTGGTGGCGTGGCCATGGCAAGGGTGCCACAGCTGGGCGTCGGGGCGTTACAAGCACTACTGGAAAACAGGTTATTAATGGCGCACCTATTTTGGCTACTAATGGCGCACATTAGGTGCGCCATTACTAGCACGCCATTAGTAAGTTTTAGTAATGGCGCACATTTGGTGCGCCTTTACTATCCCAGACAGTAATGGCGCACCTAATAGTGCGCCATTACTAACCCTTACGTGCGCCATTAGTAATAAAGCCAAGTGTGCCACTAGTAACCTTAGAGGTGCGCCACTAGCTAAAAAGCTAGGTGCGCCATCAATAAAGGCTGAAATGCGCCACTAATAGTATATTTGAAAAACAAAAAAAATACAAATTTTAAAAAAACAACCTATAAGGAAAAATAATTTAAAAACAAAAAATGAAATAGAACCATAATTTTTATTATAGCAAGAATATTACCATGTCTTTACAAGTATCCAATAAAAGGAAAATTGCACAGAAATAAAACAAAATCCTATAACTAATCTTCTACTCCCTCCGTCCAAGAATACCTCTCGCAAGGGGAGGAAATTTTGAACTGAAGTGCATTTTACATTACAACCCGTCATATTTCAAATCAAAATCAATCGAGTCCACGTCCGATCGGTAGCAGCGCCTCGTCCTGGCATCGAGGAGAGCCAGAACTCATCTCTTCGGTAGCTCGTCACCACCCTCCCGGCAGCCTCCGACATCACGTACCCACCCTCCCGGCGTCGATCAACTGCTTTGAGGTAGCAGATTCCTCCTCTGTGTCTGCTCCTGCAATTAACACTTTGAATGCAATTAACAATTTGAATGTTAATAAGAGGCAAAGACAAGATGGATCAGTATATAACAATGGAGTACATGCACAATTAGATGTTCAAGCTGTTTAATGTCACTCCCATCATCACAATTTCATCTCAGGAAATGGAGTATAATAGATTTAAGCATAGTGGGAGAACTTGGTGATGTGAGCGAAGCAAACTACCTACATTCTAGAGATAGAGGAATATAGATATTGTTCCATACGAGTCTGCAAACTTACAATATAGGAACATATAGGCAGCCCTGTCATTGCCAAAAAACAAATATCACAGGCAGGCAGGGATTCTAGAAATAGAGACCAACCAGAATTAACAAGATGACACAGGCCAACAACACAACACACTCGTGTAGTTTTAAAGAGCAGTGAACCCTTGATAATATGGAACGACAACATATAAAGCCCATTCATCATCAGTAAAGTAAATCTGTATGTGCCGGACTAGCAGGACTGGATTTAACCGAACAATTAATCACAGCGCACTACTGGACCTTAAAAGAGTTAGCTAGCTAGGGGGAAGGGGGAAGTAAAACTAAAGCGTTGCTGGGTTAATCCAACAAATTTGCGATACGGACAGAGTTAATCCATTGGAGTCAGACTTGTTCGTCACCAAAAAATACATGCAAGTTACTAACTTGCTAGCGGACCAAGAAGCTACATGAGGTGATGCATTTGTGACAGCCTCTGTTTCATCCAAACTAGTGTAAATGGATTTGAGCAACCCTAAACCGTGTGCGTACTGTATGGGCGGCCCAATCTGAAGGCACAGGCGGATGGGAGCAGCTTATCTTTCTCCCCCTTGACCAAATCAGGTCAGAGACACAAATGCTCAGGAATCAGATCTGGAGATGGAAAAAGAGATAAGGTAGCAGCAACAGGAGAGGATACCTTCCATGGCGTGCGTGGTCCTGGTGGGGAAGGGGAAGGAGCAGCTTCCATGGCGTTGTCCTCCTTCCTACAGAGATGAGACCTCTCATGGTGAGAAGTCCATGGAAGAAGGAGGAGCATAGGGGTCCGGTGCTGTACCTCGTTCCTGCGGCATGCATGCTAGGGTTTTGGGCGCGAGGCATGGCTGCTGGCAGGTCGGACTTCCATGGCCGGCCTCGAGGACCTCGGTGGTCGCGACCCAGGTGGACGGCGGCGCGCCGAAGCGCAAGGACCCACCCACCCACCCGATGTGGATCTGGGACCTTCCCTTCCCGATCCGCGGATGGGAGAGAAGGTTCTCGATCTGCAGATGGGAGAGAAGGTGGGGGCGCGGGAGAGGGTGGAGCGGGGACGGCGGCGGCTCCACCACTCCCAGATCCAGCGCCGACGCTGCCTTCCGATCCGTCGCCGCCGAGCTCGGGCTCCTTGGCTACGACTGCCGCGAGGAGGCGCGAAGGGGACTGAAGAGATAGGAGGGCAAGGGCCACCGCGGAGGAAGAGGAGGGAGCACTGGGAGGCAGCATGGATCGGGGCCGGGGCGAGGCCGAGAGACGTGTGTGCGTGGGGTGAGGGAGAAGAGGATAGGGTTTCCGTGCGAGAGAGAGAGGAGAGAGATGGTGGGCGGTCGGGCTGCGGCACTTGCCTACAAAACCACAATGGCGCACCGCATGGAAAAGTGCGCCATTAGTATCAAAAATAGCAATGGCGCATCAAGGGAAAAGTGCGCCATTACTATGTCCAGAAGTGGGTCAAAGCTTGGTCAAACATAGTAGTGGCGCACTTTTTACTAGGTGCGCCATTAGTAGTTTTGCAAAAAAGGAATAAAAAATATAATAAAAAAACATTAGTGGCGCACTTTCCGACAGGTGCGCCATTACTAGTTACAACTAGTAATGGCGCACTGTGTCTGGATGCGCCATTAGTATGTTTGGACAGGCGCACTAGTTAAATTTTTTTTGATACTAATGGCGCACCCTGGGCCAGGTGCGCCATTAGTAGTTTCAACTCTAATGGCGTATCAAAAGGTGGTGCGCCATTAGTATATACTAATGGCGCACCGCTTGTCCGGTGCGCCATTAGTGTCAGTCCCATCTATAGCCCTTTTCTAGTAGTGGAGGCGTAGATGGCCACACCGGCGGGTACTACATGTAGTACATAAGTACTCCAGCTAAGGATTGATGCCCGGGATGAAATGCGTCACAGCCGTTGGATGAAAATTTGATGGTGCGGGAGTACGGATCGGAGCACAGCAGCGGAGCAGGCAAACCGCGTCCAATCGGGTGTGTCTGTGGTAGAAAGTTGATGGTCGCTGCAGTTCAGCTGGCCTGCATGTCATGCACACAAAGGCAGAGGAGCGATGGGGCCGAGAGGGATGAGGGGCACGTCGGGAGGATGAGGATCCCCTGATGCGAACAATCCTACCATTCTGTCACTGACATGTGGGACCCATAAGTGTGGGTCCCACCTGTCAGTGAAGGAAAGGCAGGGCAAGGCGGTGATAGCCACGTTAGAGGATCCATGTCTACGTAGGGGGACGTCGTGTCGTGGGTTGGAGCGGCGTCGTGGGAATCGCGTGTGGGTGTGGTAGTGGTAGAAACAAGAAACGTGATGGTCGTCATGGTTCAACTTCCATGGACAAGCTGTCATGTCTGCTGATACATGTATATCAAAACTAGAGTGTTTATATTTCAAGCACGTGAACAAGTATTATTCTACTACTTTGGATCCATTGCAACGCACGGGCCAGCACATTGGTAGTAGTAGTGTCCATCTCTATCTCTAGAGGCCTTCCCTCGTTCATCCTTTTCTCTCACAAGATAAACTACTCATACAAATGCATATTGATGTTCCGTGGAGCGCACAAGGATGTTTCCTTGGGGTCTCTCTAGCGCAGCGTGGCCGTAGTTGCAAGTTGACGCCCCTTGAGATGCCGATGTTGAGGGGCACTCGGATTTCCTCCAATGAGCAGGTAAGATGAGTTTGATCACGTAGTAAATGCATTCTAAAGACTACTTCCGTGTCCATTTCCTAATTCTCCCCCCGCCCACTGTTTCACAGGTTAGGCTCGGTGCGAGTGGAGATTGGCTTGCATATGTACGGGAGGGTACCAACATCAATTTGCACAACATTTAGAACGGTGACACCATTCTCGTAGAAGCTTTGTCCAACATTGGGATCAGCCATGCAACGGGCCACTGCATGAATTGGTACGATGGAACCATGGTGAGATTGAATAAGATAGCATGAACCTTGCACATGGCGGTCAAAGGCGGACCGTGCTGTCTGCGGCCGATTTGTTGCCGTACGAGTAGGAAGACGATGTGCTACTTTCTAACCGCATCTTCGCGGTGACAAACCAGGGGACTTATTTTGTATGGGACACATCCTACGATATACTCCCTCTCTCCCAGTTTATTTGTTTCGAATCTTTTCATTTTATAAGTTTCAAATTCAAATTTAGAGCTCCCCATCACATGTTGAGATGACAATGTCCATTAAATCAATGCGTGCATGTATAGTAAAGAAACAAATCTCGAGTTTGGCACGAGTTCGTGCTGCGGGAGCACCACAAGCCCTGGCGCAGGAGTTACATTTCCCTCTCAGGGCCGTCGGGACTGAGCTTCAGCGCCTTACTACACCTACCTTTGAGTCAATAACATGTGGACCCGATAGGTGACTAGTCCACATGTAATGCTCCCGTAGGCAGAGGGGCAGTGGGGCCAAGTGGGGTGAGCCGCAGGTCGGGGGACGTGTGGTTTCATGGGTTCGAGCGGCGTCGTGGGAATCACGGGTGGCTGTGGTAGAAACTTGATGCTCGCCGCATTTTAGGTGGCCCACATGTCATGCACACAAAGGCAGAGGGGCGGTGCGGCCGAGAGGGGTGAGGCGCACGTCGGGGGGCGTGGTGCCGTGGGTTGGAGAGGCGTCGTGGGAATCGCGAGATGAAACGTGATGGTCACCGTAGTTGAACTTCCATGGACAAGCTGTCATGTCTACGGACACATGCACTGCATACCGATCACTGGAAGGAGTAGCATAGAAAGCTATATATGCGGATAAATAGTTCCTTATAGTCAAGCGGACCCACGCTACTACTCTGTTCCAAAGACATGCACACCATCGAAATAGTCCATCTATATCATTATACACCGAGAGGGAATAAATTTTTTTACAAGAGAGGAAATAGTTCATCCATCCATAATGCCCTCCTGCTGGTGCAGCCTTTTCTTCTTCTTCTTCTTCTTATTCTCATTCTCTATGGGAGATGGCTTCGCAACAAGCTCTTTGGATCTTGCAGCTATCTCGAAACTCACACGGGCATCGAGGGCAGCATATTTTATCCGCTCCTACGTCAAGGGATAATTCTCCCATCCAGACGACCTTAATGCCACCGTCTCGTCACCCTTCTGAAGATTTGTACTGAGCACAAAATTTGCTACGTCGAATAGGGATGGTGTCTGTTTATCACAATCTTCTACAAGAATTTTGATTCTGGTTTGTAGGTCAGGGATGCTTTTCAAATCAAGGTTGTACGGCTCCAGCTTCTGTTTGTCCCCTTCGATGGCTGACCCACAGAAGTATACGTCCTCCAGAGACAAGAAATCTTGAAGCTCACGTGGTATGGAGGGCGAGTGTATGATGTGGTACACCAAAACATCATCTTCGTGGCACAGCTGAAGGACGGCGGCGCGCTGGATCTTCCCAGGGGCACGCTTTGTGTACTCTGCGTCGAGACCGATGACCCTCATCTCTACCTTTTCGAGGGAGTTGGATACATTGTTGATCCACTACTGAACAACCCTTGGGTGGACGGTGACGGTGGCAACTATGCGCATCGAGCCTTTGACGAGGACATGTTGGACGCTAAAAACCTACATCTTGATCTCTTCCGCCATTTGGAACCACTGGAACGGAGGGCTATGGTTTGGAGAATTAGGATTAGATGGCTAGTCTAACTGAAGTAGTAGATGATTATTTAAAGAGGTTAAAACAATGTGAACGCAGTGGGGTTTGGATGCAAACGAAGACGAAGGGGACGTGAAGAAGCTGAGGAGAATCGGTTCCCGATGGAGAAGTAAATGGGAGAAGTGGCGTGCAGGCAGTTGATTAGACGGCTTGGTAGACTAAACGAAAAGGCTATGCGGGTAGACTGATGAGTCGTACCTGTTCGTGTACGTGCCTATCCTTCCTGATAGGTGGGACCTATGCAAACAGATAAAAAAATGTGTCGTAGTTTTTTTTGAGCGTGTGAGTGGGAGACACAAAAGGAATACTCCCTCCGTTTAGGTGAGTATAAGTCACCATATGAAAATCAGGTTTTCCCAAAACCTTTAGGCGTGGAGGATTAACTTCCTGTTCGATCCCCTCCCAGCCTCGTTAGCCAACGTTCTCTTCCTCTGCTACCACGTTCTACCTTTCCATTTTTCCTCTTCTAAAGTGTGGAACGATCTGCATACCGTCCTTGATGCACCAGAACGACCACTGCATGCATCGCGGCAGGGCATTGATTGGGCATGCACAAGAATTTGGTTAGTCCTGCCTTCGGTCGCTGCATGCTGTCGCTCAACAGTGGCATGGCGGCGCTTGACGACCAGTTTGCCGGCAAAGTGCTGATGGTAACCATCAACGGCGACCGGCCTCCCGTCTCGCTGGACGACCTTGTCAAAGCTCTTGGCATTGCGCACGACATCCAAATAAGTGACTTGCTCGTCGAAGTCTGTCCGCCACCAACTGATTTCTTCGTCAGGTTCCGGACAACTTTTGACTGCAGTCGTGTGTTCGAATCTTCCTGGCGTTTGTTCTGCGATGGCGCGCTGCTGAGCTTTGGTCAGTGGCACCCATGATGGGCTCAGTGCCCTCTGAGCTTGAGTTGTTAACAAAGCTTACCTTCCACAACATGCCTCGACGTGCTTGGAATAGCGAGTCCATGAACGAGCTTATCAACGACCTTGGAGGTGAGCTCGTAAATATGTTTGTTCCTCCAGACAGCTGGGCTCTGACGGTTATGGCATGGATTAAGAAGCCGTCCACCATACCGAAGGTGATTGGTGTTGAGATACCGGTGCAGGAACCGGGGTTGTACTATTCGTCGCCACCAAGGCCGCCACGGACCACGTTACAGATGTACCTGTATCGAGTGTTCGTGCATGTCGAAGAAGTGGTCAATCAATCGAAGTCCTGCCGCCGCCGCCGGTGCCAGGGTCCGTCGACGACGTCCATTACAGGAGTCAATGTCAGACTTTCCCCGTGTTGCTCGAAACGATGGATGGCACAGGGCCTACTCCATCGCGCGGCGGAGGCCACTGCTTCTTTGGGAGAAGAGGCAGGGTTGGCTGCCTGGATGTGCTCTAATTTGAGGTAACAACTGAATCTTGTCAGATACTAGTTAAATCCGAGCTATGGGTGTGAAGCACTGATATGCCAGTACATTTGATTGTGACCTGTTCTAATTTTGTACCTGAACTTTTTTAGAAAGGGCTGTATGTCAACTTAATGTGCTAGCAGAACTTATTGTGTTGTCTGTCTGTTTTCTTTGCACAACATTCAAGATATTTCCCCATCATTGATAAAGACAATGAACCGTTATGTACGACTTCGTTGGTTTCAACATAGCCCTTCCCGTAGCGATCCACTACTTCCATCCTGATTGTGCCGCCTGCGTGAAATTTTTGTATGCAAGTTCAGTGTGCTATGATGTTCTATATGATTGTGTCAACTATATAAGTTTTTACTGAGCATCAGCAATGCATATGGCTGAAAGATGTATTTATGAGCATCGACCGATGGGTCTCTCTCTCTCACACACACACACACGCACAAGTGGGACCCATTGAATTATTTATTTGCTCATGACAGCTTTTAATTAGGTTCCTCTGTAATCTAACTTTTTTCTTAAGTTATTAATTGAGCTGAGTGACTTCAAAAAGTTGTATAGAAGCCTTGTTTGGGCCTTTCCGGTGTCGCTCAATGTGGACTGAGTAACCATGTTAGGTTGTACTGTACTACACATGCCTTTTTTCAACATCAACAATGCAACTAGGCCGATAGTTGTACACAATATCCGGGTCAACTTGTTATTCTCCGCCCCGCTGGGCTGCAAACTTTCCTAGGAGGTATGCATTAGGCTTATCAACAAAATGGACTTTAAGAAATAATAAATGGGATGTAATTATAATAACTCGACAGTTACTATGCACCAAACACGTAATTAGTTTGAAAAATATATTATTTTTGTAATTTGAGAATTTTAATTTCATTACTTGTTGCGCGCGCAATATTTCGTTGGATTTTAACGTAATACAACTTTATTTTGAAATTATATTTAACCCGACTAGAAATTTCAGATAAAAATATTTCGGATCCCATCAAAATGTGGGAATTTTTTTTGAATTCTGTTTTGAGCGGTTGTTTGAAATTATTAATCGTTGTCCTAGCTAGAAGTTGGGCTATACTTTAAACAAACTGTAAATGGGCTATTGTAAATTCCATTAGAATTAAAAAATAGGTTGTACATTCTTACAAATCGCAAATGGGCTATATGTTCTCTGCCAAATCCGAGTAGTGGGCCTACTAAGTTGACCGTACCAAGGGATTTGTCAACTTAGTCAATATAAACGATTCTAGCTGCAGTGATCGTACGATGTCCATTCAACGGCCGTAGTGCTTCTTCAACCTCTGGTCTTCTTGCTCCAGCCGCCCAAAGCAGCGCCGGTCGTGTCACGTGCTCCTGCCTCCTGTGGCCGGCTGTGATGCCGCGGAGGCATCCCCGCCCCGTACTACTCCCACCGCTGGCCCGGCCATCCCTCTACTCACCCACACCCCATGTTATTCTGCGGCGACGGCAGCCTCACACCGCAGCCGAACCAGTGAACCCTCGTACTCCTCTCCGTGCGGGCTTCCATTGCTGCGTCTTCCCCGGCTCCGCGTCGTACCCTTCCTAGGCCTCGCCGTCGTCCAGACCACCGCCCCTGGTGCTCTCGGCGCGGCGTGGTCAACGCGACTTTCGTCGGAAGAGTACTGTACGTGGAGAGGCTGATAGCTGGGTCCAGGCGGCCGCAAGGAAGTGTCTCCTTATTACGTGCAAAATAATTATTCCTCCACTTGACAACAGGGACCCACCGGACGTGCCACCTTATTTCGCGAAAAAACATTTCCCCCCTGACTGCTAGGACCCACCGGACCGGCCAGCATATTTCATGAAAAAAATGTTCCCCCCGCTGTCAGCTCGGACCCAACGGAAGTGCCTCCTTATTACGCACAAAAAAATGAATACTCCCCCTGCTAGCTAGGACCCACCATGGTGGGAGGCTGACTTGTGGTCCTACTAAGTTGACTGGGACGGGGGCCTTTGTCAACTCTAGTCAATATGAACGATTCTAGCTCTAGTGACCGTACGATGTCCATCCAACGGCCGTATTGCTTCTTCAACCTCTGGTCTTCTTGCTCCAGCCGCCCAAAGCAGCACCGGTCGTGCCGCATGCTCCTGCCTCCCGTGGCCGGCTGTGTTGCTGCGGAGGCCTCACCGCCCCTACTATTCCCACCACTGGCCAGGCCCTGCGGCGACGGCAGCCTCACACCGCAGCCGAACCAGTGAACCCTCGTACTCCTCTCCGCGCGGGCTTCCACTACCGCGTCTTCCCTGGCTCCCCATCGTCCCCTTCCTAGGCCTCGCCGTCGTCCACCGCCCTGGTTCTCTCGGTGTGGCGTGGTCAACATAGTCAAGGAACGACTTCCATCGGACATGGACTATATGTGGAGAGGCTGACAGCTGGGTCCATGGCCGTAGCAAGGAAGTGCCTCCTTATTATGCGGAAAATAATGATTCCTCCACCTGATAGCTGGGACCCACCGGACGGGCCACTGTATTTCGTAAAAAACGTTTCCCCCTGACTGCTGGGACCCACCAGCTATATCTTCGCACGCAAGGAAGTGCGTTCGGGCAAAAAAAAAAACGATTCGCCCCCCTGACTGCTGGGACCCACCAGCTACATCTTCGCAGGCAAGGAAGTGCCTGACAGTCGGGACCCTCCTGGTTGAAGCGTACGTAGCATTGTCATTCTAGTTGCGAACGTGTACATACATATATACTGGTGGGTGTAGAGGCGCACACGTGTCGTAGTAGAGGCGCATACGTGTCGTAGTAGAGGCGCGCATGTAGCTTGTACACGTACTTACAGCGGCCAGGGTGCAAGAAAGAAAATACGGCCACATATGTGTACATATGGGCGGGGTCTCGAACGCCAACTCGCGCATACGTACGGCCATGGCTCGTGTACATGGCTGGGTCGGAACGGAGAAACATCGTCGTCGTCGTGTTCATGGGGAGGCAACGGAATGGGTCGTGTTCATGGGGAGGCAACGGAATGCGTCGTGTTCATCGGGAGGCAACAGAATGCGTGGGAGCCAACCGGCTGGGTCGGAACGGAATGCGTGGTCATGTTCATCGGGAGGGCTTGGACGGAACAGGCGATGCAAACGAGGCCTGGCGTACTGCACAACGAAGGAAACGGACCTCCTACATTCGGAACGGGGTCCTGTTGATCGGGAGGGGTCTGGCGTACCGCAATACGGAGGAAACGGACCTCCTATGGTCGAAACGGGGGTCATGTTGATCGGGAGGGGTGTGGCGTACCGCAAAACGGATGAAACGGACCTCGTACGGTCGAAACGGGGGTCCTGTTGATCGGGAGGGGTGTGGCATACCGCAAAACGGACGAAACAGACTTGTGTTGGAGCGCTACAGTCGAAATGGGGGTCCTGTTCATCGGGAGGGGTGCGGCGTACCACAAAACGGGACTCCACGGGATACTGTTCATCTCCACCATCGACCTCCTCCAGCCTCCACGGGCTACTGTCGACCTCCTCCAGCCTCCACGGGCTCCTGTTCATCTAGCCTCCACCACGCGCTACTCCACCGGCTACTGTTCAACCACCCCTCCACGGGCACCACTCCACCGTCTACTGTTCATCCAGCCCTCCACACCACGGGGTCCTGTTCAACCACCCCTCCACGGGCACCCCTCCACCGTCTACTGTTCATCCAGCCCTCCACCACACCACGGGGCCCTGCTCATCCAG
>NC_041392.1:262619607-262631132 GCF_002162155.2 Triticum dicoccoides
CAACGCTCACTATTCATCCAATCGATCGGCTTCAGTTAGCAGCAGTAGCGAAGGAATCGCTCGATCGCATTCAGTTAACAGCCATCGATCGATCGATCGGGTTCAGTAACGCGTAGCCTGCAGTGCAATTGATCGGGTTCAGTTAGAGCCCAATGCCTCGCTCGGGTTCAGTTAGAGCCAACGCCTCGCACACACGCGCATACGTGTACGAGAGAAACGCACATCGCTCGGCCCCCGACCTCCCACCATAACCGGGAACTCCCCAAAATTTTCCTCCCCCTCGCTTCTACCACGGGTTTTTCCGTCATGGACGGCCCAAAGAATGTCATGCAGCTGCGTCTCTGGCCCGCCCAGGACGAAAAGCCCATTTTCTGTCATGATTTTTTGTCATAGAAGTAGGAGCCCACCACATCTATGATGATACCGGGTTTTGTCACAATTATCGTCATAGAAGTGTCATATGTATGACAAAAAAAATTTCGTTCAGCCCAAAATGTCACGGATGTGTCTTTTTTTGTAGTGCATGTATCATGTTCATGATTGCTTTAACTTGCTAAGGACATGTTGTTGTTTGTCTTGATTGCTTTTGGTTATTGTGAGCTTGCAAGTACATTCAATGTACTGATCTGTCGTGTCATTCTAGTTTGTAGGTCATGCCTGGCTTGCTTGCTTGTTTGGTGTGCTTCATGTGTTCCTGAGCTAGGGTAAACATTCCAGCCATAGTCCCTACGGATTGGAGTCCATCATCATCGTTCGCTGTTCCGCTGCCAGTAGAGGTTCAGCTACCTTGAGTTGTTATGCTGCTTGCATAGAGCAATTGTGGTTGGCGTAGCGTCGCCTGGGCGGTGTTATACATTTTAACATCGGAGACCTTGTATTTGTATTCGTGTTGTAATAGAGAGCTGGTTTGTTCTATGCTAAGTAGTGTCGTATTCCAGAAGACTTCACCTCGATCTCTGGGCTGGAATACAGGGCATTCCGGTTTCTCTGAGCCGGAGTGCCATGATGTCTACTACACAACCTTCTTCTTGTAGACGTTGTTGGTCCTCCAAGTGCAGTGGTTTGTAGGACAGTAATAAATTTCCCTCAAGTGGATGACCTAAGGTTTATCAATCCGTGGGAGGCGCAGGATGAAGATGGTCTCTCTCAAACAACCCTGCAACCAAATAACAAAGAGTCTCTTGTGTCCCCAACACACCCAATACAATGGTAAATTGTATAGGTGCAGTAGTTCGGTGAAGAGATGGTGATACAAGTGCAATATGGATGGTAGATATAGGTTTTTGTAATCTGAAAATATAAAAACAGCAAGAAACTAATGATAAAAGTGAGTGAAAACGGTATTGCAATGAGTTGAAACAAGGCCTAGGGTTCATACTTTCACTAGTGCAAGTTCTCTCAACAATAATAACACAATTGGATCATATAACTATCCCTCAACATGCAACAAAGAGTCACTCCAAAGTCACTAATAGCGGAGAACAAACAAAGAGATTATGGTAGGGTACGAAACCACCTCAAAGTTATTCTTTCTGATCGATCTATTTAATAGTTCATATGCTCCAATGTCACCTCAAGTATCCGTGGTTATTATTATACAATATGCTTCACACAATCTCAGATTCATCTATTCAACCAACACAAGAACTTCAAAGAGTGCCCCAAAGTTTCTACCGGAGAGTCAAGACGAAAATGTGTGCCAACCCCTATGCATAAGTTCACGAGGTCACGGAACTCGCAAGTTGATCACCAAAACATACATCAAGTGGATAACGTGATATCCCATTGTCACCACAGATAAGCACATGCAAGACATACATCAAGTGTTCTCAAATCCTTAAAGACTCAATCCGATAAGATAACTTCAAAGGGAAAACTCAATTCATCACAAGAGAGTAGAGGGGGAGAAACATCATAAGATCCAACTATAATAGCAAAGCTCGCGATACATCAAGATCGTGCCGAATCAAGAACACGAGAGAGAGAGAGAGAGAGAGATCAAACACATAGCTACTGGTATATACCCTCAGCCCCGAGGGTGAACTACTCCATCCTCATCATGGAGAGCGCCGGGATGATGAAGATGGCCACCGGAGAGGGATTCCCCCTCCGACAGGGTGCCAAAACAGGTCTAGATTGGTTTTTTGTGGCTACGGAGGCTTCTGGGGGCGAAACTCCCGATCTATGTTTCTTTTTGGAAGTTTCAGTATATATAAGAGGTTTTGGCATCGAGAACAAGTCAGGGGGGTCTCCGGGATGTCCACGAGGTAGGGAGGTGCGCCCAGGGGGTGGGCGCACCCCCACCCTCGTGGGCAGCCCGGGACTCTTCTGGCCCAACTCTTTCACTCCATGGCCTTCTTATGGTCCAAAAATAAGTCCCGTGAAGTTTCAGGTCAATTGGACTCTATTTGATTTTCCTTTTCTGTAAAACTCAAAAACAAGGAAACAAACAGAAACTGGCACTGGGCTCTAGGTTAATAGGCTAGTCCCAAAAATCATATAAAATAGCATATAAAACATCCAAGGTTCATAATATGATAGCATGGAACAATCAAAAATTATAGATACATTGGAGACGTATCAAGCATCCCCAAGCTTAATTCCTGCTCGTCCTCGAGTAGGTAGATGATATAAGTAGATTTTTTATGTGGAATGCTACCTAACATATTTATCCATGTAATTCTCTTTATTGTGGCAAGAATACTCAGATCCATAAGATTCAAGACAAAATTTCATATTGACATAAAAATAATAATACTTCAAGCATACTAACTAAGCAATCATGTCTTCTCAAAATAACATGGCCAAAGAAAGTTCATCCCTACAAAATCATATAGTTTGGTCCTGCTCCATTTTTTCACACAAGAATTCTCTCATCATGCACAACCCCGATGACAAGCCAAGTAATTGTTTCATACTTTAGTAATCTCAAAAAAAAAATTCAATTTTCATGCAATACATGAGCGTGAGCCATGGATATAACACTATGGGTGGAATAGAATATAATGATGGAGGTTATGTGGAGAAGACAAAAAAGGAGAAAGTCTCACATCGACGCGGCTAATCAACGGGCTAGGGAGATGCCCATCAATTGATGTCAATGCAAGGAGTAGGGATTGCCATGCAACGCATGCACTAGAGCTATAAATGTATGAAAGCTCAACAAAAGAAACTAAGTGGGTGTGCTTCCAACTTGCTTGCTCACGAAGACCTAGGGCATTTGAGGAAGCCCATTGTTGGAATATACAAGCCAAGTTCTATAATGAAAAATTCCCACTAGTATATGAAAGTGACAAAACAAGAGACTCTCTATCATAAATATCATGGTGCTACTTTGAAGCACAAGTGTGGAAAAAAAGGATAGTAGCATTGCCCCTTTTTTTCTTTCCTTTTTTCCCTTTTTTGGGCCTTTCCTTTTTTTATTTGGCCTTTCTCTTTGGGGGGGGGGACAATGCTCTATTAATGATGATCATCACACTTCTATTTATTTACAACTCAATACTAGAACAAAGTATGACTCTATATGAATGCCTCCGGTGGTGTACCGGGATAGGCAATGAATCAAGAGTGACATGTATGATAAATTATGCATGGTGGCTTTGCCACAAATACGATGTCAAGTACATGATCATGCAAGACAATATGACAATGATGATGTGTGTCATGATGAACAGAACGGTGGAAAGTTGCATGGCAATATATCTCGGAATGGCTATGGAAATGCCATGAAATGCCATAATAGGTAGGTTTGGTGGCTGTTTTGAGGAAGATATAAGGAGGTTTATGTGTGACAGAGCGTATCATATCACGGGGTTTGGATGCACTGGTGAAGTGTGCACCAACTCTCGAGGTGAGAAAGGGCAATGCACGGTACTGAAGAGGCTAGCAATGATGGAAAGGTGAGAGTGCGTATAATCCATAGACTCAACATTAGTCATAAAGAACTCACATACTTATTGAAAAAATCTATAGGTCATCAAAAACCAAGCATTACGCGCATGCTCCTAGGGGGATAGATTGGTAGGAAAAGACCATCGCTCGTCCCCGACCGCCACGCATAAGGAAGACAATCAAAGAAACACCTCATGCTTCAAATTTGTCACACAACATTCACCATACGTGCATGCTACGGGACTTGCAAACTCTAACACAAGTATTTCTCAAATTCACAATTACTCAACTAGCATGACTCTAATACCACCATCTTCATATCTCAAAACAATCATCAAGCATCAAACTACGCATAGTATTCAATGCATTTTATATGAAAGTTTTTATTATACCCATCTTGGATGCCCATCATATTAGGACTAAATTCAGAACCAAAGCAAATTACCATTCTCATCTAAAATACTGTCAAAATAATATAAGTGAAGCATGAGAGTTCATCTATTTCTATAAAATAAAACCACAACCATTCTCTGAAAAGATATAAGTGAAGCACTAGAGCAAATGATAAACAACTCCGAAAGATATAAGTGAAGATCAATGAGTAGTCCAATAATTATGCAACTATGTGATGACTCTCTAAAATTTAATAATTTCAGATCTTTGTATTTTATTCAAACAGAAAGTAAAGCAAAAATAAATAAAATGACGCTCCAAGCAAAACACATATCATGTGATGAATAAAAATTTAGCTCCAAGTAAAGTTACCGATGAACAAAGACGAAAGAGGGGATGCCATCCGGGGCATACCCAAGCTTAGGCTCTTGGTTGTCCTTGAATATTACCTTGGGGTGCCTTGGGCATCCCCAAGCTTAGGCTCTTGCCACTCCTTATTCCATAGTCCATCGAATCTTTACCCAAAACATGAAAACTTCACAACACAAAACTTAACAGAAAACTCGTAAGCTCCATTAGTATAAGAAAATAAATCACCACTTAGGTAATGTTGTGAACTCATTATAAATTCATATTGGTGTAATATCTACTGTATTCCAACTTCTCTATTGTTCATACCCTCCGATACTACTCATAGATTCATCAAAATAAGCAAACAACACATAGAAAACAGAATCTGTCAAAAACAGAACAATCTGTTGTAATTTGTAGGTTTCTAATACTTTTGTAAATCCAAAAATTCTGAAATAAACTTGTGGACCTGAGAAATTTGTCTAGTAATCATCTACAAAAATAATCATCCTAACCGCACTCTCCAGTAAAAAATGGCAGCTAATCTTGTGAGTACAAAAGTTTCTAGTTTTTACAGCAAGATCACAAAGACTTCACCCAAGTCTTCCCAAAGGTTCTACTTGGCACAAACACTAATTAAAACATAAAACCACATCTAAACAGAGGATATATGAATTATTTATTACTAAACAGGAGCAAAAGTCAAGGGACAAAAATAAAATTGGGTTGCCTCCCAACAAGCGCTACCGTTTAACGCCCCTAGCTAGGCATGATGATTTCAATGATGCTCACATAAAGGATAAGAACTGAAACATAAAGAGAGCATCATGAAGTATATAATTAGTACATTTAAGCCTAAAACACTTCCTATGCATAGGGATTTTGTGAGCAAACAATTTATGGTAACAAGAATCAACTTGCATAGGAAGGTGAAACACGCATAGCTTCAAGATTTTCAACACATAGAGAGGAAACTTGATATTATTGCAATTCCTACAAGCATATATTCCTCTCTCATAATAATTTTCAGTAGCATCATGAATGAATTCAACAATATAATTATCACATAAAACATTCTTTTCATTATCTACAAGCACATGAAATTTACTATTCTCCACATAAGCAAAATTCTTCTCATTTGGAATAGTAGTGGGGGCAAACTCAAAAAAATAACTATCATGTGAGGCATAATCCAGTTGAAAATTAAAATCAAGATGACAAGTTTCATGGTTAGCATTGTTCTTTATAGCATACATGTCATCACAATAATCATCATAGATAGCAACTTTGTTCTCATAATCAATTGGAACCTCTTCCGAAATAGTGGAATCATTACTAAATAAAGTCATGACCTCTCCAAATCCACTTTCATCAATATAATCATCATAAATAGGAGGCATGCTATCATCATAATAAATTTGCTCATCAAAACATGGGAGACAAAAAATATCACCTTCATCAAACATAGCTTCCCCAAGCTTGTGGCTTTGCATATCATTAGCATCATGGACATTCAAGGAATTCATACTAACAACATTGCAATCATGCTCATCATTCAAATATTCAGTGCCAAACATTCTAATGCATTCTTCTTCTAGCTCTTGAGCACAATTATCGGAATCCTTATTCTCACGAAAGACATTAAAAAGATGAAGCATATGAGGCATCCTTAATTCCATTTTTTGTAGTTTTCTTTTATAGACTAAACTAGTGATAAAACAAGAAACTAAAAGATTAGATTGCAAGATCTAAAGATATACCTTCAAGCACTAACCTCCGCGGCAACGGCGCCAGAAAATAGCTTGATGTCTACTACACAACCTTCTTGTTGTAGACGTTGTTGGGCCTCCAAGTGCAGAGGTTTGTAGGACAGTAGCAAATTTCCCTCAAGTGGATGACCTAAGGTTTATCAATCCGTGGAAGGCATAGGATGAAGATGGTCTCTCTCAAACAATCCTGCAACCAAATAACAAAGAGTCTCTTGTGTCCCCAACACACCCAATACAATGGTAAGTTGTATAGGTGCACTAGTTCGGTGAAGAGATGGTGAAACAAGTGCAATATGGATGGTAGATATAGGTTTTTGTAATCTGAAAATATAAAAACAGCAAGGTAACTAATGATAAAAATGAGTGAAAACGGTATTGCAATGAGTTAAAACAAGGCCTAGGTTTCATATTTTCACTAGTGCAAGTTCTCTCAACAATAATAACATAATTGGATCATATGACTATCCCTCAACATGCAAGAAAGAGTCACTCCAAAGTCACTAATAGCGGAGAACAAACGAAGAGATTATGGTAGGGTACGAAACCACCTCAAAGTTATTCTTTCTGATCGATCTATTTAAGAGTTCATACTAGAATAACACCTTAAGACACAAATCAACCAAAACCCTAATGTCAGCTAGATACTCCGATGCCACCTCAAGTATCCATGGGTGTGATTGTATGATATGCATCACATAATCTCAGATTCATCTATTCAACCAACACAAGAACTTCAAAGAGTGCCCCAAAGTTTCTACCAAAGAGTTAAGACGAAAATGTGTGCCAACCCCTATGCATAAGTTCACGAGGTCACGGAACTCGCAAGTTTATCAGCAAAACATACATCAAGTGGATCACGTGATATCCCATTGTAACCACAGATAAGCACATGAAAGACTTACATCAAGTGTTCTCAAATCCTTAAAGACTCAATCTGATAAGATAACTTCAAAGGGAAAACTCAATTCATCACAAGAGAGTAGAGGGGGAGAAACATCATAAGATCCAACTATTATAGCAAACTCGTGATACATCAAGATCGTGCCGAATCAAGAACATGAGAGAGAGAGAGAGATCAAACACATAGCTACTGGTACATACCCTCAGCCCCGAGGGTGAACTACTCCCTCCTCGTCATGGAGAGCGTCGGGATGATGAATATGGCCACCGGAGATGGATTCTCCCCCTCTGGCAGGGTGCCGGAATGGGTCTAGATTGGTTTTTGGTGGCTACGGAGGCTTCTGGCAGCCAAACTCCCGATCTAGGTTTCTTTCTGGAAGTTTCAGTATATATAAGAGGTTTTGGCGTCGAGAACAAGTCAGGGGGGGTCTCCGGGCTGTCCACGAGGTAGGGAGGCGCGCCCAGGGGGGTGGGCACGCCCCCCACCCTCGTGGGCAGCCTGGGACTCTTCTGGCCCAACTCTTTTACTCCATTGCCTTCTTCTGGTCCAAAAATAAGTTCCGTGAAGTTTCAGGTCAATTGGACTCCGTTTGATTTTCCTTTTCTGTAAAACTCAAAAACAAGGAAGAAACAGAAACTGGCACTGTGCTCTAGGTTAATTGGTTTGTCCCAAAATCATATAAAATAGCATATAAATGCATATAAAACATCCAAGGTTGATAATATAATAGCATGGAACAATCAAAAATTATAGATACGTTGGAGACATATCATGCCACAGTAGACCAGTTCGCCCTTCTGCACATGGACTACGTCTGGTTGGAGGGGTTGTGATTTAACATAGAAGATAAACTCTCTTCGCCCGATTCTCGTTGGCAATTGGTTCGTCAACCAATGTCGATCACTCGTGGTAGATACTTGATGTGATCTCTGAACCTTTACAGGCTTTTTCTTCGAGAACCACAATTACTCTTGGTCTCTGAAGAAATTGAAACCTAATCGTCTAGAGAGTTTGCAGCTCTCAATAGTAATAGGCGGAGTGTACTGAACTTAGATTCGAGTGATGCTGAACCACTATCTAATTTTTTGGCTCTAGGGGTTTTCTCTCAGTGAATTTTAAACTCAAATGACTCTGGAGAGGGGGTTGCTCAACAATCTTCTCACAATCAAACAGAGCAGCCACCGGACAACACCGGTGCGGGGTGGCTATTTATAGCCACAACCTTCCCTGGTGGGAAATGACCATTCTGGATACGCGGTCCAGCCAATAGCCAACCGACATGTTCACAACGACCGGATTTCAAGAGAAATGGTAACATTACTTGAGGACCAAGTAATGCTAACTCCTCGGTCAGAGACAGATCTCTCGCAGCGAAGAAGATCACAGTCTCTTGCTAGCAAGTATTTGCTCGGAACACAAAGAGATTTCTCTGTCAACTTTCATAGGACTTGGGTTTAGCATCAGAGAATCAATGTTTCAAATGCTACACCCCTCTTAGTAGTACGATGGTCCTGTGACTCAATAAAGAGAAGAGAAACAACGAAATAAATGCCACGTCTTTACTTCGTCTTCAATCTTCTCGGTCGTAGTCAGTTCCTTCAGCCGAGCACCGAACCAATTGCTTCACATCAGTAACTTTTGAGGGGTCACTCTTGTTATCATAATGTGATTATCTTCGGCATTTGAATTAAACTCCTCTTGATTCCAGGAACCTGTTACTCTGTGTGCACTAGAAAACACATAAGTCCCATATTGTCTATGTCAACAAACTCCAAAACATAAGAAGCATATTATTGCACCAACAACCCCCCCCCCCCTTTTGGATGATTGTTGACAAAAGAGATAATCATCAAAGTGAAGATAGATAAGTGACAAGTAATTCCAACAAGAGTGAATAAGTGTTACTTTGCTCAATGATAAAATAGACTCCCCCTAAATGTATGTAGCAAAAAAGATATGAGATAAATTCTCCTACAAGTATTGAAGTATACAGAGGAAATTTCAATCATTCGAGACAATGATTCACACTGATGACATATAATCCATCAAGATTGTAGTGGCATCATTCATAACTTCTGATAATAATTCCACCTGCAAAACAAATGCTTCGAGAGAAATAGTGTAGCAGGAGGGGTTATTAATATTATAGCACAGAAGTTTTTACAACTTAGAGCAGATAGGCTTAAACCAAAAGTTTCAGACTTGCACAAAACCAAACAAAAGAAACACAGAAAGAAAATCTATCGAAACTCGATGTAATTCTCCCCCTTTTGTCAACTAGTGTAAAAAAGGTGACGAACAACATTGAGTGAAAAAGTGAAGAACTTGGTTCACCCGGTGGCATCTCTAGAAGAACTGTCTGAGGTGATTTTGTCTTCTGAAGTGACTGGATTGGCTTCGTCTTCAGCAGCAGCGGATTTTCCTTCAGGGATAACAACTTGGGGCTGAGAAGACGATGGCATATTGGGGGCAGCCACAAGAGGAATACGTGATAGCACATTGCCTTCAGTAGGTTTATCAGTTGGTGAGGTGGCTTCAGATTCTTCAATCAATTTGCGAAGCTTGAGGTGCAGAAGATCAGTAGTTGGCTCACGACTAGGTAGAGGAGGGGTACTCCTCTCTTGGAAATCGTCAATAGTGAAGCCTTTGTCAATATAATCATAGAGCTCTTGGAGATTGACATTTAGGAGTTGTTTCTCGGTAAAGAACTTGCGAAGCATTTTCGAGAGCCTCTTCTTGTTCTCATCTGCAATCAGATGCATGATTCTGGTTCGATTGTTGATAGCATTTAGCTCGGAGGCAAGATGTTCTTTTTCGCGTCGATCCTCAGTGATATGCTGCAGGAGCAGTTGTTGAGTACGCAAACTAACTTCGAGTTGCGATGGAGGTTGAGGCGTAAACTTTTGGTTGCCCTAAGGGAGATGTGGCCCATCGAATTTCTTGTGATAATCTTGAGGGCTTGACGCGGGCGATTTACCCAAAGAAATATCTTCCATGATTTGCAAGGTTTCGCGAACAGGAGGTATGGAACATTTATGACTTTCCTTTGCCAGATACTCTATGCGCATAGCATGATCAATAGTTTTCTAGATCCATGGCGCAAAAACTTTGAGGAAGAAGGGATATTGAGCAGAGTCCTTCAGAATACGCAGAAACATGCATCTCCTCAACATCAAAGATATACCGCTCAGAGATTGCATAGATAGTATTTCGAAGAACATCTGAGATGGACTTATCTGTAATCATCCCGGCCAGAGGGCAAATAGTGTAGGAGAGCATATCACTACTAGGGAAAACCTTATACACAAAATCTTACTAGTAGCGCGGTTTAAAATAAGGCGCTGCTGCTACTTAGCAGTAGCGCACGTAAAAAGACCGCGTTGCTACTACCCACGTAGCAGTAGCGCATTAGAAAAGAACAGTGCTACCACTACAAATGCCATGACGTTGCCGCCGGAGTAGGTTTAGTAGTAGCACCGGTTCTCTAGCAGCGCTATTTCTATTGAACTTAGCAGCAATGCTTTTCGCCCACCCTCGCTGCTGCTACGTTTAGTCCACTCGTTTGCAACTAATTTAGTTCCACCTCGCTCCGCAAATAGGGTGTTTACCACCTTAAATACGTTATGTCTCAAACCATCACAACCACTTGGTCTTCGTTGAACTCTATGTGTAGGATCTGTGGCTGCAATAGGAATCTTCATCGGTTCTTAAACTGGGGAAGATTCCTATTGACAATTTAGATTCTACACAAAAAGATCACTGATGACCAATGTATTTTTGATTTTTTTTATGCTTAACCTTCATAGTAGCACGTTTTCCCACAAGGCGCTGCTGCTAGTGGGATAGCAGTAGCACTTCTCTGGCAAAAGGCGCTACTACTATGGCGTTTAGTGGTAGCGCTTTATCCCAAAGCGCGCTGCTGCTAAGCCCATACTATCTTCTCCAACTAGCTGCTCTCCCCTCACTCTCCCCTCTCCACTTAGTCTCACTCTCGTGTTCCACTGCCACCGACGTTTGGCCCTCCCCCATCGCCGCATTGTCGTCCCCCCAAGGTATCCTCTCTATCTCCTCCTCCCTCCGGTCTCCCTCTAGCGGCCCTCCTCCCTCCTCCTCCCTCCTCCTCCTCCCACTCTCCTCCCTCTGGAGGCCCTCCTCCCCCTCCTCTCTCCCTCCTCCTCCCCCTCCAGTCACTGTCCCACCTCCATACGCCACCCCTCCTC
>NC_041392.1:262631395-262682308 GCF_002162155.2 Triticum dicoccoides
CCTCCCTCCCTTCCTCCCTCCTCCCTTCCTCTACAAGTTTGTAATTAGGTATAGAAATAGTTTTAGTAATAGAGAATTTTAGTAATATAATTAGGTATAGAAATAGTTTGTCATTTTAGTAATTAAAAAAGTTTTAGTAATAGAAAATTTTACCATAGAACTAGTTTATTTTTAGTAAGAAAATCAATAGAACTAGTTTATTTTTAGTAAGTGCTTAGTTGAACTAGTTGAATTAATAGAACTAGGTGAATTTATGTCATTATCACTTTGTCATCAAAGAATGCTATATGAGATATGATGATCTAATTAAAATTTTACTCGGTGGAATATGCATGCTTTGTAGAGTCGTGTCTCCTTGAAGTGATCGTCATCCGAACTACCTCTACTTCCTCTACACCCGAGTCGGTGAGCTAAAAGTCCACCTCCTCCTTCTACTCCTCAGTGTTGAATAGAGTAGAACTAGGGTATTTAGTTATGCTTCTTAATCAAATGAAATGTTCGGGTTATAAGATATATTAAAATGTTCGGGTAAGAATGCTTATGATAATTGATTCAGATATATGAGAGAAGGGACATCTTTGTATCGCAGGGAAAATCCGAGTGGCCTATGTTTTGCCGGAGTGTTGATTCATTTCCATTCCTGTAAATTTCAGGCGCTCGATATGTCCTATTTTAGCAAAGGTCATGCCAGATTTTTCCGTGAATTTAAGCATGACTTGTGCTAGAATATATAGGAAATATTGAGTGCCCCGATTTGCTAGAAAGAGAATTAAATGACAATTTGAGTTGACTTTAAGTCTGTCGGGGCTCCATACATGACAGTCAAAATATTGGTGAGGGAGAGTCTCCACCATATATAAGAGAAGTGTTGGGGAACGCAGTATTTCAAAAAATTACCTATGATCACGCAAGATCTATCTAGGGATGCATAGCAATGAGAGGGGAGAGTGTGTCTACGTACCCTCGTAGACAGAAAGCGGAAGCGTTAAATAACGCGGTTGATGTAGTTGAATGTCTTCGCGATCCAACCGACCAAGTACCAAACTCACGACACCTCCGCGATCTACACACATTCAGCTCGGTGATGTCCCTCAAACTCTAGATCCAGCTGAGCCCGAGGGAGAGTTTCGTCAGCACGACGGCGTGTTGACGATGATGATGAAGTTACCAACGCAGGGCTTCGCCTAAGCACTACAACAAAATGCAGATGTGGAAATCTGTGGAGGGGGGCATCGCACATGACTAAGAGATCAACTTGTGTGTCTATGGGGTGCCCCTCCCCCATATATAAAGGAGTGCAGGAGGGGAGGGCCGGCCTCCTATGGCACTCCCCAAGGGGGATTCCTACTCCTAGTAGGAGTAGGTTTCCCCCCTTCCCTAGTTGGGGTAGGGGAAGAAGGAACAGGGAGAGGGAGAGAAGGAAAGGGGGGCCGGCCCCCCTCCCAACACGGATTAGGCTTGGGGGGCGTGCGCCTCCCACTTGGCCGCCTCCTCTCTCCCACCATGGCCCATTAACTCCCCAGGGGGTTCTGGTAACCCCCGGTACTCCGGAAAATGCTGGAACCTATTGAAACCTTTTCGGTGTCCAAACATAGCCTTCCAATAAATCAATCTTTATGTCTCGACCATTTCGAGACTCCTCGTCATGTCCGTGCTCATATCTGGCAGTCCAAACTATCTTTGATACATCAAATCACATAACTCATAATACATATCATCATCAAAACATTAAGCGTGCGGACCCTATGGGTTCGAGAACTATGTAGACATGACCGAGACTCATCTCCGGTCAATAACCAATAGCGGAACCTCGATGCTCATATTGGTTCCTACTTATTCTACAAAGATCTTTATCGGTCAAACCGCATAACAACCTACATTTGTTCCCTTTGTCATCGGTATGTTACTTTCCCGAGATTCGATCGTCGGTATCACCATACCTAGTTCAATCTCGTTACTGGCAAGTCTCTCTTCTCGTTTCGTAATGCATCGTCCCACAACTAACTCATTAGTCACATTGCTTGCAAGGCTTATAGTGATGTGCATTATCGAGAGGGCCCAAAGATACCTCTCCGACAATCGGAGTGACAAATCCTAATCTCGATCTATGCCAATTCAACAAACACCATGGAGACACCTGTAGAGTGTCTTTATAACCACCCAGTTACGTTGTGATGTGTGATAGCACACTAAGTGTTCCTTCGGTATTCGGGAGTTGCATAATCTCATAGTCATAGGAACATGTATAAGTCATGAGAATGCAATAGCAATAAACTAAATGATCATAGTGCTAAGCTAATGGATGGTCTAGTCCATCACATCATTTCTAATGATGTGATCACGTTCATCAAATTACAACACATGTCTATGGCTAGGAAACTTAACCATCTTTAATGAACGAGCTAGTCTAGTAGAGGCATACTAGGGACACTATGTTTGTCTATGTATTCACACATGTACTTAGTTTCTGGGTTAATACAATTCTAGCATGAATAATAAACATTTATCATGATATAAGGAAATATAAATAACAACTTTTTTATTGCCTCTAGGGCATATTTCCTTCAATCTCCCACTTGCACTAGAGGCAATAATCTAGTTCACATCGCCATGTGATTTAACACCAACAGTTCACATCTTTATGTGATTAGTTCACATCTCCATGTGACTAATACCCAAAGGGTTTACTAGAGTCAATAATATAGTTCACATTGCTATGTGATTAACACCCAAAGAGTGATCATGTCTTGCTTGTGAGAGAAATTTAGTCAACGGGTCTGCCACATTCAGAGCCGTATGTATATTGCAAATTTTCTATGCCTACAATGCTCTGCACGGAGCTACTCTAGCTAATTGTTCCCACTTTCAATATGTATCTAGATCGAGACATAGAGTCATCCAGATCGGTGTCACAGCTTGCACCGACATAACTCTTTACGATGAACTCTTTTATCACCTCCATAACCGAGAAATATTTCCTTAGTCCTCTAAGGATAATTTTGACTACTGTCTAGTGATCTACTCCTAGATCACTATTGTACTCCCTTGCCAAAATCATGCTAAGGTATACAATAGGTCGGGTACACAGCATGGCATACTTTATAGAACCTATGGCTGAGGCATAGGGAATGACTTTTCATTCTCTTTCTATTTTCTGCCGTGGTCAGTTTTTGAGTCTTTACTCAACTTCACACCTTGCAACACAGGCAAGAATCCTTCTTTGACTGTTCCATTTTGTACTACTTCAAAATCTTGTCAAGGTATGTACTCATTGAAAATATATCAAGCGTCTTGATCTATCTCTATACATCTTGATGCTCAATATGTAAGCAGCTTCATGGAGGTCTTTCTTTGAAAAACTCCTTTCAAACACTCCTTTATGCTTTCCAGAAAATTCTATATTATTTCCGATGAGCAATATGTCATTCACATATACTTATCAGAAATGTTGTAGTGCTCCCACTCACTTTCTTGTAAATATAGGCTTCACCGCAAGTCTGTATAAAAACCATATGCTTTGATCACTTTATCAAATCATATATTCCAACTCCTTGATGCTTGCACCAGTCCTTAGATGGATTGCTAGAGCTTTCACACTTTTGTCAGCACCTTTAGGATCGACAAAACCTTCTTGTTGCATCATATACAACTCTTTTTTAAGAAATTCATTAAGTAATGTAGTTTTGACATCCATTTGCCAGATTTGAAATGTGGCAATTTCTAACATGAATGAGACAGACTTTAAGCAATGATACGAGTGAGAAAATCTCATCGTAGTCAACATTTTGAATTTGTCAAAAACCCTTTTTGACAAGTCGAGCTTTGTAGATAGTAACACTACTATCAACGTCCATCCTCCTCTTGAAGATCCATTTATTCTCAATGGCTTGCCGATCATCGGGCAAGTCAATCAAAGTCCATACTTTGTTCTTATACATGGATCCCATCTCAGATTTCATGGCCTCAATCCATTTTGCAGAATCTTGGCTCATCATCACTTCCTCATAGTTCGTAGGTTCATCATGGTCAAGTAACATGACCTCCAGAACACGATTACCTTACCACTATGGTGCGGATCTTACTCTAGTTGACCTACGAGGTTTGGTAGTAACTTGATCAGAAGTTTTATGATCATCATCATCAGCTTCCTCACTAATTGGTGTAGGAATCACCGGAACTGATTTCTGTGATGAACTACTTTCCAATAATGGAGCAGGTACAATTACCTCATCAAGTTCTACTTTCCTCCCACTCACTTATTTCAAGAGAAACTCCTTCTCTAGAGAGGATCCACTCTTAGCAACAAAGATCTTGCCTTCGGCTCTGTGATAGAAGGTGTACCCAATAGTTTCTTTTGGGTATCCTATGAAGACGCACTTCTCCAATTTGGGTTTGAGCTTATTAGGCTGAAACTTTTTCACATAAGCATCGCAACTCCAAACTTTAAGAAACGACAGCTTAGGTTTCTTGCTAAACCACAGTTCATACGGTGTCGTCTCAACGATTTTTTAGACGGTGCCCTATTTAACGTGAATGCATCTGTCTCTAATGCATAACCCCAAAACAATAGTGGTAAATCGGTAAGAGACACCATAGATCGCACCATATCTAATAAAGTACGGTTATGACATCTGGACACACCATTACACTGTGGTGTTCCAGGTGGCGTGAGTTGCGAAACTATTCCACATTGTTTCAAATGAAGGCCAAACTCGTAACTCAAATATTCGCCTCTACGATCAGATCGTAGAAACTTTATTTTCTTGTTACGATGATTCTCAACTTCACTATGAAATTCTTTGAACTTTTCAAATGTTTCAGATATATGTTTCATTAAGTAGATATACCCATATCTGCTTAAATCATCTGTGGAGGTCGGAAAATAACGATACCCGCCGCGAGCCTCAATACTCATCGGATCGCATACATCGGTATGTAATATTTCCAATAAGTCAATGGCTCGCTCCATTGTTTCGGAGAACGGAGTCTTAGTCATCTTGCCCATGAGGCATGGTTCGCAAGCATCAAGTGATTCATAATCAAGTGATTCGAAAAGCCCATCAACATGGATTTTCTTCATGCGCTTTACACCAATATGACCTAAACTGCAGTGCCACAAATATGTTGCACTATCATTATCATCTTTGCATCTTTTGGCATCAATATTATGAATATGTGTATCACTAAGATCGAGATTCAATAAACCATTCACCTTGGGTGTATGACCACAGAAGGGTTTTATTCATGTAAACAAAATAACAATTATTCTTTGACTTAAATGAATAACCGTATTGCAATAAACATGATCCAATCATATTATGCTCTATGCAAACACCAAATAACATTTATTTTAGGTTCAACACTAATCCCGAAGGTAAAGGGAGTGTGTGATGGTGATCTTATTAACCTTGGAATCACTTCCAACACACACCATCACTTCGCCCTTAACTAGTCTCTGTTTATTTTGCAACTCCCATTTTGAGTTACTACTCTTAGAAACTGAACCAGTATCAAATACCGAGGGGTTGCGCTAAACACTAGTAAAGTACACATCAATAAAATGTATATCAAATATACCTTTGTTCACTTTTCCATCCTTCTTATCTGCCAAGTATCTAGGGCAGTTCCACTTCCAGTGACCATTTCCTTTTCAATAGAAGCATTCAGTTTCAGGATTGGGTCTAGCTTTGGGCTTCTTCATGGGAGTGGCAACTTGCTTTCCATTCTTATTGAAGTTCCCTTTCTTACCCTTGCCCCTTTACTTGAAACTAGTGGTCTTGTCAACCATCAACACTTGATGCTTTTCTTGATTTCTACCTTCGCCAATTTCAGCATCGCGAAGAGCTCGGGGAACCGTTTTCGTCATCCCTTGCATATTATAGTTCATCACGAAGTTCCAACAACTTGGTAATAGTGACTAGAGAACTATGTCAATCACTATCTTATCTGGAATATTAACTCCCACTTGATTCAAGCGATTGCAGTACTCAGACATTCTGAGCACATTCTCATTGGTTGAGCTATTCTCCTCCATCTTGTAGGAAAAAATACTTGTCAGAGGTCTCATACCTCTTGACTCGGGCATGAGTCTGAAATACCAATTTCAACTATTGGAACATATTATATGCTCCATGGCGTTTAAAACAGTTTTTGAAGTCCTGGTTCTAAGCCGTAAAGCATGGCGCACTAAACTATCAAGTAGTCATCATACCGAGCTTGCCAAACGTTCATAATGTCTGCATCTACTCTTGCAATAGGTCCGTCACCTAGCGGTGCATCAAGGACATAATTCTTGTGTGCAGCAATGAGGATAATCCTCAGATCGCGGACCCAGTCTGCATCATTGCTACTATCATCTTTCAACTTATTTTTCTCTAGGAACATATCAATAATAAAACAGGGGAGCTATACGGGAACTATTGATCTACAACATAGATATGCATAAACTACCATGACTAAGTTCATGATAAATTAAAGTTCAATTAATCATTTTACTTAAGAACTCCCACTCAGATAGACATCCCTCTAATCATCTAAGTGACCACGTGATCCATATAAACTAAACCATGTCCGATCATCACGTGAGATGGAGTAGTTTTCAATGTGAACATCACTATGTTGATCATATCTTCTATATAATTCACGCTCAACCTTTCAGTCTCACTGTTCCGAGGCCATTTCTACATATGCTAGGCTCGTCAAGTTTAACCCGAGTATTCTGCGTGTGCAAAACTATCTTGCACCCGTTGTATGTGAACGTAGAGCTTATCATACCCGATTATCACGTGGTGTCTCGGCACGACGAACTATCGCAATGGTGCATATTCAAGGAGAACACTTATACCTTGAAATTTGGTGAGGGATCACCTTATAATGCTACTGTTGTACTAAGCAAAATAAGATGCATAATAGATAAACATCACATGCAATCAATATAAGTGATATGATATGGCCATCATCATCTTGTGCCTTTGATCTCCATCTCCAAAGCACCGTCATGATCACCATCTTCACTGGCTTGACACCTTGATCTCCATCGTAGCATCATTGTTGTCTCGCCAACTATTGCTTCCATGACTATCGCTACCACTTAGTGATAAAGTAAAGCAATTACATATTTCGTACAATAAAGCGACAACAATATGGCTCCTGCCAGTTGCCGATAAATGTGTTACAAAACATGATCATCTCATACAACAATTTATATAATCACGTCTTGGCCATATCACATCACAACATGCCCTGCAAAAACAAGTCAGGCATCCTCTACTTTGGTGTTGCAAGTTTTACGTGTCTGCTACGGGCTTAGCAAGAACCGTTCTTACCTACGCATCAGAAACCACAACGCAGTATAGTGATTGCTTTTTTATCTTCAGAAAGAACCCTATTCATTGAATCCGATTCAACTAAAGTTGGAGGAACTAACACCCACCAGCCACCTGTGTGTAAAGCACGTCGGTAGAACCAGTCTCATGAACGTGGTCATGTAATGTCGGTCCGGGCCGCTTCATCCAACAATACCTCTGAATCAAGAAACAACTAGTGACGACAAGCAATATGTATATACCCAGGCCCACAACTCCTTTGTGGTCTACTCGTGCATATAACATCTACGCATAGACCAGGCTTTGATACCACTATTGGGGAACGCAGTATTTCAAAAAAATTCCTACGATCACGCAAGATCTATCTAGGGATGCATAGCAACATGAGGGGAGAGTGTGTCTACGTACCCTCGTAGACCGAAAGCGGAAGCATTAAGTAACGCGGTTGATGTAGTCATACATCTTCGCGATCCAACCGATCAAGTACCGAATGCACGACACCTCCATGATCTGCACACGTTCTGCTCAGTGATGTCCCTCAAACTCTAGATCCAGCTAAGGCTGAGGGAGAGTTTCGTCAGCACGACGGCGTGTTGACGGTGATGATGAAGTTACCAACACAGGGCTTCGCCTAAGCACTACGACAATATGACCGAGGTGGAAATCTGTGGAGGAGGGCACAACACACGGCTAAGAGATCAACTTGTGTGTCTATGGGGTGCCCCCTCCTCCGTATATAAAGGAGTGGAGGAGGGGAGGGTCGGCCTCCTATGGCGCGCCCCAAGGGGGGATTCCTACTCCTAGTAGGAGTAGGTTTCCCCCCATCCCTATTTGGAGTAGGAGAAGAAGGAAGAGGGAGAGGGAGAGAAGGAAAGGGGGGCCGACCCCCCTCTCAATTCGGATTGGGCTTGGGGGCGCGCGCCTCCCACTTGGCCTCCTCCTCCTCTCTCCCACCATGGCCCATTAAGGCCCATTAACTCCCCGGGGGGTTCTAGTAACCCCCCGGTACTCTGGAAAATGCCCGAACCTATCTGAAACCTTTCCGGTGTCTAAACATAGCCTTCCAATATATCAATCTTTATGTATCAACCATTTCGTGCCTCCTCGTCATGTACGTGATCACATCCGGGACTCCGAACTATCTTCGATACATCAAATCACATAACTCATAACACATATCATCATCGAACGTTAAGCGTGCGGACCCTACGAGTTCGAGAAATATGTAGACATGATCGAGATTCATCTCCGGTCAATAACCAATAGCAGAACCTGGATGCTCATATTGGTTCCTACATATTCTATGAAGATCTTTATTGGTCAAACTGCTTAAAAACCTACATTTGTTCCCTTTGTCATCGATATGTTACTTGCCCGAGATTCGATCGTCGGTATCACCATACCTAGTTCAATCCCATTACCGGCAAGTCTCTTTACTTGTTCCATAATGCATCGTCCCGCAACTAACTCATTAGTCACATTGCTTGCAAGGCTTATATTGATGTGCATTACCGAGAGGGCCAAAGGATACCTCTTCGATAATCGGAGTGACAAATCCTAATCTCGATCTATTCCAACTCAAAAAACAACATCAAAGAAACCTGTAGAGCATATTTATAATCACCCAGTTACGTTGTGATGTTTATAGCACACTAAGTGTCCCTCCGGTATTCGGGAGTTGCATAATCTCATAGTCAAAGGAGCATGTATAAGTCATGAAGAAAGCAATAACAATAAACTAAACGATCATAGTGCTAAGGTAATGGATGGATCTAGTCCATCACATCATTCTCTAATGATGTGACCCCGTTCATCAAATGACAACACATGTCTATGGCTAAGAAACTTAACCATCTTTGATTAACGAGCTAGTCTAGTAGAGGCGTACTAGGGACACTCTATTTGTCTGAGTATTCACACATGTACTAAGTTTCCGGTTAATACAATTCTAGCATGAATAATAAACATTTATCATGATATAAGGAAATGTAAATAACAACTTTGTTATTGCCTCTAGGGCATATTTCCTTCAAGAAGAAGAATGCTGACTGTTGTCGTGGGAGTCGATTCTCCTTCTTCTCTTTGTGCTAGACCTTTCTTATGCAATAGGGGAAGAAGGACTAGCGACCATCATCGACGGTCAAGAAAATTGGTGAGGGAGTGTGCACCATATATGAGAGCAGAAGAATCTGACTATTGTCCTGGGGGCCGCTTCTCTTTCTTTCCTTATGCTAGATATTTGGTATGCACTATGGAAAGGAAGAGTAGAGACCATCACCGATGGTTGCAATATCAGAGAGGGAGTGCCCACCATATACGTGAGGTGAGAGTTTAGGAAGGATGACTCAACGTACCTAAAGTCAACCCATTGCATATTGATAGTGATCTGTGTGTTTAGTTTCCTGATAGTTGCCTTCGATCAATTTTCAATTAATGTTTCAACTATGAACATAGGAAATGTCTGACGACGAAAAGGATTTCGGTATGTGCGAATACTATGAAGACAAGCGCGGCATGTGCGACATAAATTTATTAGTTGGTGGTAGGTGCTTCAGCATCAACCCGGATGAGACCTTCAAAGTGGATACAGTAAGTCACAACGACAAGTCTTTTTTCGTAATTAAGCATGACTTCTACTTCTTTCGCTTCAACTTATAACTTTAACTTTTTACTATTCTACCAGCGTATCCCCTGCCATGCAAGAATTTATGTCCTGGATAAGATTGGTTTTAGTCCTACGAAAACTATGGAGGTAAAGAGAGTTCACTTGAGGACCGAGCATGGTTATACTTTTGCCGCAAAATATTACAATGCAGACACATACACCTATTTTGGATGCAAAAAATTGAGAGCATTATGAAAGGCTTATGCATTTGAGCCTGATATGCTTATCGCCTGTGATATTCGTCCGGAACATGATATTGAAGGTAATATCGACATCTGGGTCGATGTGCAGACGCCTCCAGTTCTACCATTATGTGAGTTTCTCAACCATATTTATGTCTTGGATATTCTTTATTCAAAAATAGTTCACAACTAATTTCTATTGACAGCTTATTTCAATTCAAGCGAACATGTCCGGCTCTTGGTAGACATGACCTACTACTATCCGGGGCTGAACTAAACTGCGAGGAGATAAGTCATTATGTTTCATGGCTTGAGGATCTTGATACTGTCAAGACAAATTATTTTCCTGGCCTTCAAAATCTTAGTACCCAAACATGCAACCACTAGCATGCGTATTGAACTACGGTCAAATCTATTTAGGGAAGATGGTAATATTTTTACTATTTGTCCTCTTTGAATCTTTTGCATACATTATTTTTAAGCTAAACTTCATTGCTAAGTATGTTACTATGATGTTCTTCCACAGGGATTCCCGATGATAGTTGTGTCTCATTGGATCGAGGCTAAAGGTCGCATGAAAATGGTTTGCTTATGCCAGGACATCCTACATTGCGCATGAGTGCATTCAGGATTTCTAAAAGCGAGCAAGTCTTAATAGTCAAGGACTGGAGCAAAATTGTGAAGGATCGACTAGAAGTACTAGGGTGCAGCAACCAGAAACGCAACCCACAATTAGGAGACAGATTCATTTGCATGCTCCAATATGATGAATCAGGAGTGCTACATATGTTCTATGCTGTTTTACCAGAGAGAGCAGCAGGAGTGATTAGCTAGCTAGGATGACTTTGAAGATGATGATGTTGTGCTACACTATGACTGTGATGACTAAATAGCTAGTGTTGGTGGTAATGATTATTATTAGCTAGTGTTGGTGGTGATTAGATAGCTACACTATGACTATGATGATTAATTAGTGTTGGTGGTAATGACTATGATGATTATTAGCTAGTGTTGTTGGTGATGATATGATGCAAGAGTTTTAATATTAATATGATGATGAGTTATTATATCATTGGGTGAAATTAAGAACCGCGGATTAGTTTCAAGTGCATGGATCTTCAGTGATCAAGTCATGGATTATCGTGATCATCCATGACTTGGTCACTTAGGATCCATCCACTTGAAACTAGTCCACGGTTCTTTCACCAAGTGATGTAATAACTCATTATGATGTAAAAACAAGCTCTAAATTGCTATTGTATGAAAATTTGTATAAAGGTGTATGAATACGATATGAAATAAAAAAGAATACGGAATAATAGTAGTAGCGCGGGCAAAGATATGCGCTACTACTAATTACCAGTAGCGCCTTTTGCTAGAAGTGCTACTACTAAGTGGATATAGCAGTAGTGTGGGTAAACCCACACTATTGCTAACCTTTATCTCTAGCGTCGTATCAGCAGTGCGGTCACCCGCGCTACTGGTAGCCCAAACACCCACGCTACTGCTAGGCTTTTCCCTAGTAGTGTATGATGTAGCGTCTGATTCTCGAATGATAAATGCTCAGGACGGGGAGGACCAGTGTAGTCATGAATCTTTTCTTGATCCATAGTTCACCGAAAAGTTTCATATGATATGACATCAATGTTGTGCACCCGAATTTCATTGTCACCATGCTCAAAGAGAGGGAAATGGAAGTGCGAGACATAATCTGTTGAAGTGCATTTGATGCGTATTCCTTCGGTCATCCACTCCATAATCCATTTTGAGGTGTCGGATTCATCATCGGATATATATAGAGTAGCATAGAACTGAAGAATAATCTCTCTGTTCCAAGGATGCTTGAATTCGAATACTTTGGTGAGGCAAAAATCATTCAGATCTTGTAGCAACTGATTGAAGCAGCCAATATGTTGCATAGGAGGGATGTTCAAGTATTCATGAGGAAATATCTTTCTGCTCTCATAGAGGACCAGAGAGTAATAGATGGCATGTTCCTTTATCCAGAAGCGAGGCGATTCCGAAGTGTGCAACCCATTATACAGACTATCTTGAAGAATCTAGGATGCACATTCTGATTGAAAGAAGGACCTTGGTGTAACACCCACGACGCGGCTATATCTCCCACGTGTCGGAGCACGACTTAGAGGCATAACCGCATAGTAGGCATGTCGCAAGAGGGGTAATCTTTACACATCCCATGTACTGAATATGAAAGGGATAAAGAGTTTGCTTACAATCGCCACTTCACACAATACATAAATATAGCATTACATCATCCAGAATACAATCAAGGTCTGACTACGGAACCAAATAAAGAAATACAACCCCTAACGCAAAAGATCCCCGATCACCCCAACTGGGCTCCACTACTGATCAACTGGAAACGAAAACAACACAACGCACACGATCATTACGAGCTCCTCCTTGAGCTCGGTTGCGTCACCTGCACGGTATCATCGGCACCTGCAACTAGTTTTGGAAGTCACATATGAGTCACGGGGACTCAGCAATCTCACACCCTCGCGATCAAGACTATTTAAGCTTATGGGTAGGAAAAGGTGGTGAGGTGGAGCTGCAGCAAGCACTAGCATATATGGTGGCTAACATATGCAAACAAGAGCGAGAAGAGAAGCAAAGCACGGCCGTGAACTAAAAGTGATCAAGAAGTGATCTTGAAACTACTTACGTTCAAGCATAACACAAGAACCGTGTTCACTTCCCGGACTCTGCCGGAAAGAGACCATCACGGCTACACACACGGTTGATGCGTTTTAGTTAAGTTAAGTTTCAAGTTCTCTACAACCGGACATTAACAAATTCCCATCTACCCATAACCGCGGGCACGGCGTTTGAAAGTTCAAAACCCTGCAGGGGTGTCCCAACTTAGCCCATCACAAGCTCTCACAGTCAACGAAGGATATTCCTTCTCCCAGGAAGACCCGATCAGACTCGGAATCCCGATTACAAGACATTTCGACAATTGTAAAACAAGACCAGGAAAGCCGCCCGGATGTGCCGACAAATCCCAATAGGAGATGCACATATCTCGTTCTCAGGGCACACCGGACGAGCCAGACGTCGGGTTAGCATACACCCTAGTTGCCCAGGGGGTGCCGGACATCGCTCAGGTTAGACCAACACTTAGAGAAGCACTGGCCCGGGGGGTTAAAATAAAGATGACCCTCGGGCTCCGGAAACCCAAGGGAAAAAGGTTAGGTTGTTAGTGAAAATGTAAAACCAAGGTTGGGCCTTGCTGGAGGAGTTTTATTCAAGGCGAACAGTCAAGGGGTTCCCATTATAACCCAACCGCGTAAGGAAAGCAAAATCAAGGAACATAACACCGGTATGAAGGAAACTAGGGCGGCAAGAGTGGAACAAAACACCAGGCATAAGGCCAAGCCTTCCACCCTTTACCAAGTATATAGATGCATTAATTAAAGAAGACATATTGTGATATCCCAACAATTGCCATGTTCCAACATGGAACAAACTCCGTCTTCACCTGCAACTAGCAACGCTATAAGAGGGGCTGAGCAAAGCGGTAACATAGCCAAACAACGGTTTGCTAGGACAAGGTGGGTTAGAGGCTTGACATGGCAATATGGGAGGCATGATATAGTAAGTCGTAGGTATCACGGCATAGCAATAGCAATAGAGCGACCTACTAGCAAGCAAATTTAGAAGTGATTTCGAGGGTATGGTCATCTTGCCTGCAAAGTTCTCAGAGAAGACGAAAGCTTGATCCTCGTAAGTGTACTCAATGGGTTCATCGAACACGAACTCATCTCCCAGCTCTACCCAAGGCAATAACACAACCGAAGGAAACCACAATCAACCACGGTGCAATGTGCAAGCAACATGATGCAAAACATGGCATGATATGCGGGATGTGATATGCAATGCATATGCGTGCTCTGGAAGGAAAAGATTGAACCAGGCCTCAACTTGGCAAACCAAGAGCACTGTTGGAAAGATGAGTTGATTTCGGTCGAAATAGATATAAAGATCACCGGAATTGTATGCACGGTTTGCAAATGGCAAGCAAAACAATAATGGCACAATCCTGCGATTAACAACACGATGCCATCTAGAATGCAACAAGAAACTAAGCTACTGCACTCCAACATAGCAAGAAAGAACATGGCAGTGATCCACTCGAGATACTTGACAAAAGATGAACACTGTGCTACAGCTAAATCACACAAATAGTAGGTTCAAACAAGCATGGCAAAAGTGCAAAAAATATCCGCATCACAGACTTGGTGAAAATAACAACATGCCAGGAATTAACATCAGGAAGCAATGTTTAGAGTAAGATAACAACATGCTACAGGAACATATCATGGCAAAACAAGGCATGGCATGAATCTACTCAAAGCATACAACAAAAGTCCCTTACTGACCATAAGCCAAAAAGGATCAGAAGATATGACGGCACTCATGTAAACATAACAAGTTTCGTTAACTGATTCAGACTTGGCAGAAAACTGGACATGGCATAAACAGAATTATGAAGGCATGTTTGCGAGCTCGATGCACTCAACGCAAGGCATTTCATGACAAACTAAACATACTACAAGCAAGAAGACATGTTAAGGAAGTTAAACATGGCAAGAACAATCTCATAGCAAGCATGGATCAACTACAACAACCTTGGCAAAATTGATTAACATGTAAACAATCTGCCAGGAACATTTTATAGCAAAAGTAGAGCAAGATTGAGTCATGCTAGGGCACTCCACAAATGCAAACAAAGGCATGGATGGATAGAGCATAACAATATCTCAAAATCATCCTTACTGAACATGCTCAAATGAGGCATGGATCACTCTGTAGCAACATGAATACATGGCATACAAATAACAGCAGAGCAAAGACTTAGTGAAAATCCTGAGATCCTGAAATCAGCAACATCACGAGAGCTACTTTGCATGCTTGTGCTAGTCACCACATTGATCACAAAAATACATGGCATACACCCCGTAAAGATGACACGGCATATAACAAAACACATGTAGAGCTCATAGCCATATGCAGCACACAATAATCATGGCAAAAATGACAAATGTCCATAAACTGATAAGAATCAGCATCTAACATTCTATACCACTCTTGCCACAACAATTAGGGCATCAAGATGGACTCAAACAAGCATGGTGCAATGGAATGAAATGAAGTGCACAATCAGATGACCATTTTGATATCTCATGCACGCAAAACAGAGCAACGGTGATGAAGTTATGATGCGATGAACAGAGCAACATAAAATGGATATCTCAGGACTTAGAGAAATTCGACCTCATGGAAAACGGGACGGAGAGACTCTGGGACGGGGCGGCGTTTGGATCGGGTGTTGAAGCTGTCCAGGCCAAGGGTGAATGGAGTCGTCCCGGCCGGAGGTTGAAGATGCCTGCGGCGGCGCCGGCGATGGCGGACGGCACCGTGGCTCCGGCGAATAGGGGAGGCCGGATCCGGTGGCGAGGTCGCCGGATCAGGGTGGCGCCAGCCCAGACAGGTCAGAGGCGAGGCAGGGCGGCGCCGGGTGGCACAGGCGACGGCGCGTCGAAGGCATGGCTGCGGCGCTCCGGCGAAGGAAGGCCGGCGAGGCGCCGGCCGGCAGGACGATGGCGGCGCACGGCGGAGCGTGGAGGAGCGGGCGGTGCGTGGAGCATGGGAGCCGGTCCGGGAAGGGACTGTCTCGGGCTCACGGGCCCGCGGTGGAGAGGCGCGGGGCGCTGGGATTTGTGGCGGCGTCCGGTTGGGCGAGGGCGTCGGCTGGCTGACGTGGCGGCTCGTGATAGGTCCGGGCGACGTGTCCGGCGGACATGTCTGTCGGTGGTGGGGAAGTGTCCGGCGGCGCGAGGGGAAGAAGATTAGGGTTTGTACTGCACGAAAAATCGGGAAGGGCACACCTATTTATAGGTAGAGGGAGCTAGGAGAGTCCAAATGAGGTGCGGTTTTCGGCCACGCGATCGCGATTGAACGACCGAGAGGATGGAGGGGGTTTGGATGGGTTTTGGGCCACTTTGGAGGGGTGTTGGGCTGCAACACACATGAGGCCTTTACGGTTCCTTGGTTAACCGTTGGAGTATCAAACGAACTCCAAATGGCACAAAACTTGATAGGCAGTCTACCGGTGTTGTACCAAGGCCGCTTGGCAAATCTCGGTCCAATCCGAGGACGTTTAGCACCCGCACACAAAAAGAGAAAAAGGGGAACGTCGGAGGACGTAGGAGTGCCGGAATGCAAAACGGACAACGGGGATAATGCTCGGATGCATGAGATGAACACGTATGCAAATTTGATGCACATGATGACATGATATGAAATCCATGACACGCAAACAAATGACAAGGCAACAACAGCGAATAACTCGAAGACACCTGGCGCAACGGTCTCGGGGCGTTATAACACTCCACCACTACGAGAGGATCTCGTCCCGAGATCAAGGATGGCACCAAAGGAAAAAGGAAGAGGAAAAGGAAGGGGTAAAACAAAGTTGCTTCTTTGACAAACGAGTGAAACCAAAGAACCTCGAGAGGTTGACCAAATTGAAAGAAAGAAAACAACGAAGATGAACAAAGTGGAAAACACTCTATTAGAAAAGAGGAAGAAGGAACATCACGACAACCTTGTAGGTTGAAAGACATAAGAAAAGTATTACAATGGACAAGAAGTGCATGCAAGCACTCCAGTAGAGAAAAGATGTACAAGGAATGATAAGGATCAAATACGACAACACTCTGGTTAAAATAAGATAGAGAAGGAATAAGAATGATATAATTTGGGTAGCACTCTGACTGAAAAGTGATATGAAACTTGATAAGATAAAAATAACTTGAGCAGAAGGCACGACACTCTAGTTAAATTGATAAGCATGAAAAAAACACGATCCTGACAAAACAAGAAGATGGGTTGAAGAGAGCAACATCACAATGCCTCTGGAAGAAAGAATAGAAGATAGCTCACTGTAATAAAAGAATGTAGAAGAAAATGCCAACTTCTGCCACCAATGAGCTTGGAGAGCACCCTTCCAAGAAGGTTATAACGGAATTGTTGGAAAACCAACAACAAAATGAATAAGATTATAGTGGGATTATGGAGAACATCTCAAAACTATGAGGTGAAATTCTGCCACTAACGGAACCAATAGATTGGATTGATATCAACAAGGAGATCAGAAACTTATTTCACCGGGAGGATAATGAAGAACTTGGGTCATTTATGAGCACCATAAATAACAACAATCCTTAGGGAAAGCTTTAGGTGAAATATAACCCAAGATAACTCCAATGACGAGATTGATGCATTTAAACTACCTCATTTTTGATAAATTGTGAATCATGAAACACGAAGGGAGATTATCAAGAATGACATAATACCACCTTAAATGATGAGATATGAAAGAATTGCACTTCGGAATGCAAGATGAAGAATGCTTCAACTCCTCTAAAAAGAATCTTGATGAACACTTCGAGAAGGAATTAAATCCTTGATGAGCCATCATGTAGAACCTCCATGAAGAACTCGGGTAACAAAAGGATGATCAAACGAAAGGAATGAGGAGTTGAAAACACAAGGTGAAGCCTTGCGATATTTAGGTGAATCTCTGTGGTGAAATAATTGAGAGATCTCGGAACTCCGGGAAAAGAAAAGATGAAACAAATGAAACCGAGAATTTGATGATCCTCCAGAATAAGGAATTAATCATTTGGATGAAACAAGAATAATAATTACGTTATGCGTATCCTTCACCAATTAAATCGATGACCCACATTTGATTTGGCATGCTACTTATTCTCGTAGAAAGGATTAAGATAGATACAGCGTCAAACTTGGGAAGGTCTTCAACGAACCACCGGTAGGATTGAAACAACGAATGAATTGATATGATAAACGAAGGAAGAGAATCTTGAATGAACCACCATAAGAATTGAAAATGAACGAAGAAAGGAGATGAGTCACCGGTAAGAATTTGAAAATGAACAAAGATACTTGGGGAAATTTAGATACAAGAGAACAAAGAGATCAAGAGCTGATAAGAGAATACTTGAATGATGCACCGGTAAGATTTGGAGAATGATAGCTGAAAGCTGAGAATGAATAAGTCTTCTAAAATGATGGGCTCCAGAGAATCAAACTGCAAAGACTCCTGAATTGCTCCGGAAGGATGAAAAGAATTGTCACAATTGAAAACAATTATGAGAGGATGGCATCAAGCTAGAATCATGAGTCTCTGAGAGAACGGATAAGATATGGAGGAAAAACTCTTCTTCGGTCATCGAATGCAGAGAATGACGATGAGAAACACCACCATGAATTGTTGAGATACTCCGGGGTGAAAATTAGAAAGGTTGAACCAACGATGAAAAGAATTTGAAAGATCTTGGAGAAATACATGTTACTGATGATAATTCATTCTTACGTCAAACTTTGAAAGATTTGAGAATACCTCCGGAAAAAGAGAAGAAGAGTCAGGTAAGATCCTGGGAAAAGACCTGTGGGTTAGGGCCCACTCAAAAGAAACACCGTTGAAGAGATTTAAAAGAGAGATTGCACCCATTGAATTAAATGACTTGAATGAGATAACATCCTCGAAAGATCTTGAACGAATGCAGAATGGAAACATGAATCTTCGAGATATCTTCAGCACTCCAGAACAATTGAATAGCATGCGGGGAATGATTATGAGGTGCACTATCATGGGAAAGCATTTGCAACGAGGAAAAGGGTATGATCAACAAATCTTGAATTGGATCCACTAGAGAAGAAAATGAGTGAAGAGTGACGAACTTGAAACTCCGCTAGAATCTTCCTGAGAATCACCGGATAAAAACATTGACGGAAAGAATGAAGAAACTTCACATCCATAAGATGGATACTAAATAAAGAAATCCGAGTCCTTGAAGAAGCAAGGGTGGGAGGGCGGGAAAAACAAAAGCAACTTAGGAACGGATTAAACGAACACTGTTAAGAAGACTTGAGTTGATCTTGCGGATGTTGAAAATGATCGGATCCACTTGAAGAGAAATACGCCGGTTGAGAAGGATTGACATGACAATCTCGATTATCATGAAGGATTAGTATTCCCATAGAAATATGAGAACACCATTTAGGAAGAGACATGGAATCAACATTTGACTTTGAAGCAACTCGAATACCACAATTGAAAGACAAAACAAAGGACTGGCTTGCAAAATAAGCCGGAACAAACATATGATAGAGATTTCGTCCGAAGTTTTCGTGGTGGGTCCCACACGGGCTCGATCGTACAACACCATCATGTACAAGGCGGTGCACATGACATACGAAGTGTCCCCGAGTCAGCATAGCCAAGGACTCTTTAAGACACAATGAGACCACTGTAAAACCAACCGTGGATGGGCGGACCACTAGACGTCGAACCCCAATTTCATATCATACATCTGTCGGAAAGATATCCTATGAGCTACTTGAATTCCCACGTATAAACTCCCGAAACATTTTGGTTATGCAATCAGGTGTTGGGGATACAGGGGAAGCATGATATCTCACCCAAAACTAGCAAAACCTACATCCAGCTGTATTCACCCTTCAACAAATAACCAAGAAACCTTTGGAAATCGTTTACCTCAACCTTTGAAAATAGCCGTTATATGAGATATGGCGATACTCCTGAACTCCCACCCCAGTACTGGGTGGCGTAGAGGCTATCTCACCAACAACTACATAAAAGAGATTCCCGATGTCGGCGAAAACTCAGGTATTCCAGAGCTGCAACGATAAAATTGTGACGACAACACCTCAGAGCTCAACTCCCCGGGACACTGCCACAACCCCTAAATGTCAGGAGGCACCAAGAACAATGTTCTCGTCACAAAACCATCGGAACGATTCCAAGATACCCGCGTGATCCTAAAAAAATTCATGAAATTTGAGAAGAGAAGAGTCAAAACTCTACGTCAGGATGCCTCACTAGAGCGACGAAGGGACCGAGGAGTAAAAAGAATCCTACTCTTCGATATATATAATCCTAAAAGACTCAAATCATTTTTCTAGACTCAACAATGCCAGCGATTTGATCAAGCAGGGGGCTCCTAAGTCCGGGAAGGCTCTAATACCAACTTGTAAGACCCACGATGCGGCTATATCTCCCACGTGTCGGAGCATGACTTAGAGGCATAACCGCATAGTAGGCATGTCGCAAGAGGGGTAATCATTACACATCCCATGTACTGAATATGAAAGGGATAAAGAGTTGGCTTACAATCACCACTTCACACAATACATAAATATAGCATTACATCATCCAGAATACAATCAAGGTCCGACTATGGAACCAAACAAAGAAAGACAACCCCTAATGCAACAGATTCCCGATCGCCCCAACTGGGCTCCACTACTGATCAACTGGAAACGAAAACAACAGAACACACACAATCTTCATCGAGCTCCTCCTTGAGCTCGGTCGCGTCACCTGCACGGTATCATCGGCACCTGCAACTGGTTTTGGAAGTAACTTGTGAGTCACGGGGACTCGGCAATCTCACACCCTCGCGATCAAGACTATTTAAGCTTATGGGTAGGAAAAGGTGGTGAGGTGGAGCTGCACCAAGCACTAGCATATATGGTGGCTAACATATGCAAATGAGAGCGAGAAGAGAAGCAAAGCACGGGCGTGAACTAGAAGTGATCAAGAAGTGATCCTGAAACTACTTACGTTCAAGCATAACACAAGAACCGTGTTCACTTCCCGGACTCTGCCGGAAAGAGACCATCACGGCTACACACACGGTTGATGCATTTTAATTAAGTTAAGTTTCAAGTACTCTACAACCAAACATTAACAAATTCCCATCTGCCCATAACTGCGGGCACGGCTTTTGAAAGTTCAGAACCCTGTAGGGGTGTCCCAACTTAACCCATCACAAGCTCTCACGGTCAACGAAGGATATTCCTTCTCCCAGGAAGACCCGATCAGACTCGGAATCCCGGTTACAAGACATTTCGACAACGGTAAAACAAGACCAGCAAAGCCGCCCAGATGTGCCGACAAATCCTGATAGGAGCTAGACATATCTCGTTCTCAGGGCACACCGGATGAGCCAGACGTCGGGTTAGCATACACCCTGGTTGCCCAGGGGGCGCCGGACATCGCTCAGGTTGGACCAACACTTAGAGAAGCACTGGCCCAGGGGGGTTAAAATAAAGATGACCCTCGGGCTCCGAAAACCCAAGAGAAAAAGGTTAGGTTGTTAGTGCAAATGTAGAACCAAGGTTGGGCCTTGCTGGAGGAGTTTATTCAAGGCGAACTATCAAGGGGTTCCCATTATAACCCAACCGCGTAAGGAACGCAAAATCAAGGAACATAAGACTGGTATGACGGAAACTAGGGCGGCAAGAGTGGAACAAAACACCAGGCATAAGGCCGAGCCTTCCACCCTTTACCAAGTATATAGGTGCATTAATTAAATAAGAGATATTGTGATATCCCAACAATTGCCATGTTCCAACATGGAACAAACTCCGTCTTCACCTGCAACTAGCAACGCTATAAGAGGGACTGAGCAAAGCGGTAACATAGCCAAACAACGGTTTGCTAGGACAAGGTGGGTTAGAGGCTTGAAATGGCAAAATGGGAGGCATGATATAGCATGTGGTAGGTATCGCGGCATAGTAATAGCAATAGAGCGAGAAACTAGCAAGCAAAGATAGAAGTGATTTCGAGGGTATGGTCATCTTGCCTGCAAAGTTCTCAGAGAAGACGAAAGCTTGATCCTTGTAAGCGTACTCAACGGGTTCCTCGAAGACGAACTCGTCTCCCGGCTCTACCCAAGGCAAGAACACAAGCAAACGAAACCACAATCAACCATGGTGCAATGCGCAAGCAACATGATGCAAAACATGGCATGATATGCGGGATGTGATATGCAATGCATATGCATGCTCTGGAAGGAAAAGATTGAACTAGGCCTCAACTTGGCAAACTAAGAGCGCCTCTGGAAAGATGAGTTGATTTCGGTCGAAATCGATATAAAGATCACCGGAATCGGATGCACAGTTTGCAAATGGCAAGCAAAACAATAATGGCACAGTCCTGCAATTAACAGCACGATGCCATCTAGAATGCAACAAGAAACTAAGCTACTACACTCCAACATAGCAATAGAGCACATGGAAGTGATCCAATCGAGATACTTGACAAAATATGAACACTGAGCTACGGCTAAATCACACAATAGCAGGTTCAAACAAGCATGGCAAAAGTGCAAAAGATATCAGCATCACAGACTTAGTGAAAATAACATGCCAGGAATTAACATCAGGAAGCAATGTTTAGAGCAAGATAACGACATGCTACAGGAACATATCATGGCAAAACAAGTCATGGCATGAATCTACTCAAAGCATACAACAAAAGTCCCTTACTGACCATAAGCCAAAAAGGATCAGAAGATATGATGGCACTCATGTAAACATAGCAAATTTCGTTAACAGATTCAGACTTGGCAGAAAACTGGACATGGCATAAACAGAATTATGAAGGCATGTTTGCGAGCTCGATGCACTCAACACAAGGCATTGCATGACAAACTAAGCATACTACCAGCAAGAAGACATGTACAGTAAGCTAAACATGGCAAGAACAATCTCATAGCATGCATGGATCAACTACAACAACCTTGGCAAGATTGATTAACATGTAAACAATCTACCAGGAACATTTTATACCAAAAGTAGAGCAAGATTGAGTCATGCTAGGGCACTCCATAAATGCAAACAAAGGCATGGATGGATAGAGCATAACAATATCTCAAAATCATCCTTGCTGAACATGCTCAAAAGAGGCATGGATCATTCTGTGGCAACATGAATACATGGCATACAAATAACAGCAGAGCAACGACTTAGTGAAAATCCTGAGATCCTAAAATCAGCAACATAAAGCTACCGTGCATGCTTGTGCTAGTCACCACATTGATCACAAAAATACATGGCATACACCCCTGTAAAGATGACATGGCATATAACAAAACAGATGTAGAGCTCGTAGCCATATGAAGCACACAATAATCATGGCAAAAATGACAAATGTCCATAAACTGATAAGAATCAGCATCTAACATTCTATAGCACTCTTGCAACAACAGTTAGGGCATCAAGATGGACTCAAACAAGCATGGTGCAATGGAATGAAATGAAGTGCACAATCAGATGAACATTTTGATATCTCATGCACGCAAAACGGAGCAACGGTGATGAAGTTATGATGCGATGAACAGAGCAACATAAAATGGATATCTCAGGACTTAGAGAAATTCGACCTCGGGGAAAACGGGACGGAGGGATCCTAGGGCGGGGCGGCGTTTGGATCAGGTGTTGACGCAGTCCAGGCCGAGGGTGAACGGGGTCATCCCGGTCGGAGGTTGAAGACGCCTGCGGCGGCGCCGGCGATGGCGGACGACACCGTGGCTCCGGCGAACAGGGGAGGCTGGATCCGGTGGCTAGGTCCCCGGATCTGGGTGGCGCCGGCCCAGACCGGTCAGAGGCGAGGCAGGGCGGCGCCGGGTGGCACAGGCGGTGGCGCGGTGAAGGCATGGCTGCGGCGCTCCGGTGAAGGAAGGCCGGCGAGGCGCCGGCCGGCAGGAGGATGGCGGCGCACGGCGGAGTGTGGAGGAGAGGGCGGTGCGTGGCGCGTGGGAGCCAGTCCGGGGAGGGACTGTCTCGGGCTCACGGGCCCGCGGTGGAGAGGCGCGGGGCGCCGGGACGCGTGGCGGCATCCGGTTGGTCGAGGGCGGCGGCCGACTGATGTGGCGGCTCGTGATAGGTCCGAGCGACGTGTCCGGCAGACATGTCCATCGGTGGTGGGGAAGTGTCCGGCGGCGCTAGGGGAAGAAGACTAGGGTTTGTACTGCGCGAAGAATTTGGAAGGGCACACCTATTTATAGGTAGAGGGAGCTACGAGAGTCCAAATGAGGTGGGTTTTTTGGCCACGCGATCGTGATCAAATGACCGAGAGGATGGAGGGGGTTTGGATGGGTTTTGGGCCACTTAGGAGGGGTGTTGGGCTGCAACACACACGAGGCCTTTACGGTTCCTCGGTTAACCGTTGGAGTATCAAATGAACCCCAAATGGCACGAAACTTGACAGGCGGTCTACCGGTGGTGTACCAAGGCTGCTTGGCAAATCTCGGTCCAATCCGAGGACGTTTAACACCCGCACATGAAAAGAGACAAAGGGGAACGCCGGAGGACGTAGGAGTGCCGGAATGCATAACGGACAGTGGGGAAAATGCTCGGATGCATGAGACAAACACGTATGCAAATGCGATGCACATGATGACATGATATGAAATGCATGACACGCAAACAAATGACAAGGCAACAACAAAGAATAACTGGAAGACACCTGGCGCAACGGTCTCGGGGCGTTACACTTGGCGCCTTCTCCTAATGAGAACAAAGGCAGTTCTTCACAAGGGGATGGGTATTTAAGTTCATCTTCAGGTGAGAGAACTTCATCGCTATATACAACAGAGTTAATACGGCGAGCAGAAACATATTTTTGTTTGGTGGGACCAATATCTGGCATTCTTGCCGTTGTGTCGATGGATAACTTAAGTGGGGATGGAGCTGGTGGCACAATAGATGGAGCTGCAGAGGCAATAGGCAGTTGATCAGGTTCCTTCACTGTAGGCACTAGGGCTGAATCAAACACAGGAGGTGGTTGAGGTTGTTCCACTGGAATCTGTTGTTGCTAAACAGTTGGAGAGGCTGAGACATTTGGTGTTTCATGAGCTGGAGAAGCTTGGGGCTCGGAGTGAGGGATTTCACCTTCCTCAGAAATAGTTCGCTGAGATGGAATATCAGCTTGAGCAGGGGAGGCCACAAGCACTGATTCAATTGGCCTTGGCAAGGGAGGAGCATCTGAGTCTTGGACTGGGGGTTGCGAAGGAAAAACTGGCTTAGGAGATTTTTCTTTCTGAGGCTGAGCCTCTAGGCGATTAGGTGAAATTTTTGTCAGAGCAGAAGGTACATTTTTCTTCGCAATTTTCTTTCGGTGCTTCTTCTTTTGCTAAGCAACTTGATCAACATGGCCTTTGACCAGATCATCATAGTCAGTAACCTTTGCTTGATGCTCAAGACAGACTTTGCGAATAATTTCATCTAGATTCGTGTGAAAAGGCAACCTTCTGTTTCGGAGCAGAGTCATGGCACAATTGATATCCTTGTAGGAGCCTTCGAGTGCTTTAATGAAAATTTTTGATGAGGCAGTATTCATTCGACCATCAAGGTCATTTAGTTCGGTAGTAAGAGTGTTGATTTCAACTGCATCTTCTCTCATTTCTTGAACAACGGAAGTGTCCTATGAAATAACTTCTGGAGGAATAGGCAGAGAGGCCACTTGACCATCGAATGGATAGTCCACAAACTTATCAAGTTGTTCCATGATGAACATATGATCATAGTAGTGAGGAGCATCAGACTTAGCCATAGGAGCTTCTTGCACTTGAACCTGCTCGGTGGGGGGGGGGGAGGCTTAGAAGCCAACGGCTGAATTAATGTAGGCGCAAACTTAGGAGCCTTCTCCGTCGGAGCAGTAGCTTGAGGAGCATTATGCTCGGTAGTAGGCGCCTTGATTTTCTTCAAGTCAGGCTTAGGAATTCATTCACCTAAGTTTGTAGTACTCACATGATTGTCAATTACCAAATCCTTCAAATTGTTTGCATCTGGATGAGGGGTTGTATCCACATGTTATTTCATAGTAACAATGGAGGGTGTAGTTTTCCTAGCAGTGATCTTCGGTGGTGCTTCTCGAACCACAGGAACATGAAGATTAGGCAACACCGTTGAAGTTGTGATATTCACTTGCTCCCTGAGAGTAGCAGCAACTTCATCGTTAGTGAGCGGAGGATCATCTTCATCCGAACATTCATTAGCTGGTGCAGCCTGATAACCCACAAGTATTGGGGACCGCAAGAGTTTTCGAGGGTAGAGTATTCAACCCAAATTTATTGATTCGACACAAGGGGAGCCAAAGAATATTTGCAAGTATTAGTAGTTGACTTGTCAATTCAACCACACATAGAGATTAATTATCTGCAGCAATATTATTAGTAGCAAAGTAATATGATGGTTTTGATAGTAGTAGCAACAAAAATAGTGACAGTAGCAGTCATAGCAATGATTTTGTAGCAAGTGTAACAGTAACGATAGCAGTAGTAACATAGCAAGAACAATATAAGAGAAATTTGTAGGCATTGGATCAGTGAATTCGTTGGATGATATTCATCATATAACAATCATAACCTAGGGCAATACGGCACTAGCTCTAGTTCATAAATATAATGTAGGCATGTATTTCATAAATAGTCATACGTGCTTATGGAAAGAACTTGCATGACATCTTTTGTCCTACCCTCCCATGGCAACGGGGTCGTATTGGAAACTAAGGGATATTAAGGCATCCTTTTAATAGAGAACCAGAACAAATCATTAATACATAGTGAATACATGAACTCCTCAAATTACGGTCATCACCGGGAAGTATCCCGATTTTCAATTAATGTTTCAACTATGAACATAGGAAATGTCTGACGATGAAAAGGATTTCCTTATGTGCAAATACTACGAAGACGAGCACGGCCTGTGCGACATAAATTTCTTAGTTGGTGGTAGGCGCTTCAGCATCAACCTGGATGAGACCGTCGAAGTGGATACAATAAGTCACAACGACAAGTCTTTTTTCGTAATTAAGCATGACTTCTGCTTCTTTTGCTTCAACTTATAATTTTAATTTTTTACTATTCTACCAGCATATCCCCTGCCATGCAAGAATTTATTTCTTGGAAAAGATTGGTTTCAGTCTTACGGAAACTATGGAGGTAAGGAGAGTTCACTTGAGGACCGAGCATGGTTATACTTTTGCCGCAAAATTATACAATGCAGAGACATACACCTATTTTGAATGCAAAAATTCGAGATCACTATGAAAGGCTTATGCATTTGAGCCTGATATTCTTATCACCTGTAATATTCGTCCGGAAGATGATATTGAAGGTAATATCGACATCTGGATCGATGTGCAGACGCCTCCAGTTCTACCATTATGTGAGTTTCTCAACCATATTTATGTCTTGGATATTGCTTATTCAAAAATAGTTGACAACTAATTTCTATTGACAGCTTATTTCTCTTCAAGCAAACATGTCCGGCGCTTGGTAGACATGACCTACTACTATCCGGGGCTGAACTAAACTGCGAGGAGATAAGTCATTATGTTTCATGGCTTGAGGATCTTGATACTGTCAAGACAAATTATTTTCCCGGACTTCAAAATCTTAGTACTCAAAACATGCAACCACTAGCGTGCGTATTGAACTACGGTCACATCTATTTAGGAAAGATGGTAATATTTTTACTATTTGTCCTCATTGCATCTTTTGCATACATTATTTTTTAAGCTAAACTTCATTGCTAAGTATGTTACTACGATGTTCTTCCACAGGGATTCCCAATTATAGTTGTGTCTCATTGGGTCGAGGATAAAGGTCGCATGAAAATGGTTAGCTTACACACAAGACATCCTACATTGCGCATGAGTGCATTCAGGATTTCTAAAAGCGAGCAAGTCTTAATAGTCAAAGACTGGAGCAAAATTGTGAAGGATCACAGAGAAGTACTAGGGTGCAGCAATCAGAAGTGCAACCCACAATTAGGAGACAGATTCATCTGCATGCTCCAATATGATGAATCAGGAGTGCTACATATGTTCTATGTTGTTTTACCTGAGAGAGAGCAGCAGGAGTGATTAGCTAGCTAGGATGACTTTGAAGATGACGATGTTGTGCTACACTATGATTATGATGACTAAATAGCTAGTGGTGGTGGTAATGACTATGATGATTATTATTAGCTAGTGTTGGTGGTGATTAGATAGCTACACTATGACTATGATGATTAATTAGTGTTGGTGGTAATGACTATGATGATTATTAGCTAGTGTTGTTGGTGATGATATGATGCAAGAGTTTTTATATTAATATGATGACGATGATGATGAGTTATTATAGTGAAATTAAGAACCGCGGATTAGTTTCAAGTGCATGGATCCTAAGTGATCAAGTCATGGATTATCGTGATCATCCCTGACTTGGTCACTTAGGATCCATCCACTTGAAACTAGTCCAAGGTTCTTTCACCCAGTGATGTAATAACTCATTACGATGTAAAAACAAGCTCTAAATTGCTACTGTACGAAAACTTGTATAAAGGTGTATGAATATGATATGAAATAAAAAAAGAATACGAAATAATAGTAGTAGCGCGGGCAAACAGATGTGCTACTACTAATAACCAGTAGCGCCTTTTGCTGGAAGCGCTACTGCTAAGTGGATATAGTAGTAGCGTGGGTAAACCCACGCTACTGCTAACCTTTAGCTATAGCGCCGTACCAGCAGTGCGGTCACCCGCGCTACTGGTAGGCCAAAAACCCGCACTACTGCTAGGCTTTTCCCTAGTAGTGTATGATGTAGCGTCTGATTCTCGAATGTTAAATACTCAGGACGGGGAGGACCAGTGTAGTCACGAATCTTTTCTTGATCCATAGTGCACCAAAAAGTTTCATATGATATGACATCAATGTTGTGCACCCGAATTTCATTGTCACCATGCTCAAAGCGAGGAAAATGGAAGTGCGAGACAAAATTTGTTGAAGTGCATTTGATACGTATTCCTTTGGTCATCCACTCCATAATCCATTTTGAGGTGTCGGATTCATCATCGGAGATATATAGAGTAGCATAGAACTGAAGAATAATCTCTCTGTTCCAAGGATGCTTGAATTCGAATACTTTGGTGAGGCAAAAATCATTCAGATCTTGTAGCAACTGATTGAAGCAGCCAATATGTTGCATAGGAGGGATGTTCAGGTATTCACAAGGAAATATCTTTCTACTCTCATAGAGGACCCGAGAGTAATAGATGGCATGTTCCTTTATCCAGAAGCGAGGCAATTCCGAAGTGTGCGGCCCATTATACAGACTATCTTGAAGAATCTAGGACGCACATTCCGATTGAAAGGAGGACCTTGGTGCCTTCTCGTAACGAGAACAAAGGCAGTTCTTCATGAGGCTATGGGTATTTGAGTTCATCTTCTGGTGAGAGAACTTCATCTCCATATACAACAGAGTCAATACGGAGAGCAGAAACATATTTTTGTTTGGAGGGACCAATATCTGGCATTCTTGTCGCTGTGTTGATGGATAACTTAAGTGGGGATGGAGTTGGTGGCACAATAGATGGAGCTACAGAGGCAATAGGCACTTGATCAGGTTCCTTCACTGTAGGCACTAGGGCTGAATCAAGCACTGGAGGTGGTTGAGGTTGTTCCACTGGAATATGTTGTTGCTAAACAGTTGGAGATGCTGAGACATTTGGTGTTTCATGAGCTGGAAAAGCTTGGGGCTCGGAGTGAGGGATTTCACCTTCCTCAGAAATAGTTCACTGAGATGGAATATCATCTTGAGCAGGGGAGGCCACAAGCACTGATTCAATTGGCCTTGGCAAGGGAGGAGCATCCGAGCGTTGGACTGGGGGTTGCGAAGGAACAACTGGCTCAGGAGATTTTTCTTTCTGAGGCTGAGCCTCTAGGTGATCAGGTGACATTTCTGTCAGAGCAGGAGGTACATTTTTCTTCGTAATTTTCTTTCGGTGCTTCTTCTTTTGCTGAGCAACTTGAACAACATGGCCTTTGACCAGATCATCGTAGTCAGTAACCTTTGCTTGATGCTTAAGACAAACCTTGCGAATAATTTCATCTAGATTCGTGTGAAAAGGCAACCTTCTGTTTCGGAGGAGAGTCATGACACGGTTGATATCCTTGTAGGAGTCTTCGAGTGCTTTAATGACAAATTTTGAAGATGCAGTTTTCATTTGACCATCAAGGTCATTTAGTTTGGTGTTAAGAGTGTTGATTTCAACTGCATCTTCTCTCATTTCTTGAACAACGGAAGTGTCCTATGAAATAACTTCTGGAGGAATAGGCAGAGAGGACACTTCACCATCGAATGGATTGTCCACAAACTTATCAAGTTGTTCCGTGATGAACATATGATCATAGTAGTGAGGAGCATCAGACTTAGCCATAGGAGCTACTTGCACTGGAACCTTCTCGGGGGGAGGCTTAAAAGCCAACGACTAAATTAATGTAGGTGCAAACTTAGGAGCCTTCTCTGTCGGAGCAGTAGCATGAGGAGCATTATGCTCGGTAGTAGGCGCCTTGATTTTCTTCAAGTCGAGCTTAGGAATTCATTCGCCTGAGTTTGCAGTACTCACATGAGTGTCAATTACCAAATCCTTCAAATTGTTAGCATCTGGATGAGGGGTTGTATCCACATGTTATTTCATAGTAACAGTGGAGGGTGGAGTTTTCCTAGCAGTGATCTTCGGTGGTGCTTCTCGAACCACAGGAACCCGAAGATCAGGCAACACCGTTGAAGTTGTGATATTCACTTGCTCGCTGAGAGTAGCAGCAACTTCATCCTTAGTGAGCGGAGGATCATCTTCATCTGAACATTCATTAGCTGGTGCAGCCTGATAACCCACAAGTATTGGGGATCTCAACAGTTTTCGAGGGTAGAGTATTCAACCCAAATTTATTGATTCGACACAAGGGGAGCCAAAGAATATTTGCAAGTATTAGTAGTTAACTTGTCAATTCAACCACAATGGAGATTAATTATCTGCAGCAATATGATCAGTAGCAAAGTAATATGGCGGTTTTGATAGTAGTAGCAACATAGTAACAGTGATAGCAATGATTTTGTAGCAAGTGTAACAGTAACGATAGCAGTAGTAACATAGCAAGAACAACATAAGAGAAATTTGTAGGCATTGGATCGGTGAATTCGTTGGATGATATTCATCATATAACAATCATAACCTAGGGCGATACGGCACTTGCTCCAGTTCATAAATATAATGTAGGCATGTATTTCGTAAATAGTCATACGTGCTGATGGAAAGAACTTGCATGACATCTTTTGTCCTACCCTCCCGTGGCAACGGGGTCCTATTGGAAACTAAGGGATATTAAGGCATCCTTTTAATAGAGAACCGGAACAAATCGTTAACACATTGTGAATACATGAACTCCTCAAATTATGGTCATCACCAGAAAGTATCCCTCCGCAGGTTCTTGGCTCCAAAAATTCCCTTTTATTGCATAGAAAAATCCGTGCAAAGTTTTGTTCAAATCCGAGAACTTTTATTTCTACACAAAAACAACACCAGGGTAGTTCTGATGAAAACAGCGTCAGTCCGGGTTAGTTTCATTCAAATGATGCAAATTAGAGTCTAGAACAAGAGGAAAAGCATTAGGAAAAGTAGATACAATGGAGGCGTATCACAAACATTCTCTTCTTTGGTGCACTCTTTCTCTTTGATGCAGCAGTACTGGGATCATGCTTGCATTTATAGCGACATTTAGATTTGCCTTCGGCCTTTTTCTTCTCTACGTCATCTTTGAGAAGGTGACGGTTTTCCTCTTCACGAGCCTATTGCTTTTCAGCCTTCTTAGCTCGCTTGATGGCATTTCGCTGACGCTTATAATGCTCATTAGGATAGGATTCAGGTGTGCGAATGGAAGACTCATGAGCATTAGTACAGGCGGCAGTCTCTCCTGGGGATCATTTGGTTTTATGGGAGAAATTTCCCTGCAGTCACCCCATGGTGGATGAAATGCAAAGTTCTGAGCAAACCGAGGATGAACAAATTCATAACTGAACCATTTGCGCACCTAGTGACATCGAATCCATTGCAGACACTTATCTCTCTGCTGCTTTGTTTCTCCTGGAACTGTATTATAATGATCATGGGTGATATATTCAGCTGTGTTTGTATATGCTTGTCTGCCACCCCTTTTCTTCTTTGGAGCATCCTCTTCTTGCTCGTAGGAATTTTTCTCGGTTCTCTTATGCTTGTTGGTTGATGGGCCTACCGTTTGGCCCTTCGCATTCGGATCTTTGGATTCATCTGCTTGCCCAGAACAACATCATCGCCGTTAGCCATGCTCACTGGTCAAGCCGAATCCTCAATTGACTGCCTTTACGTGTGAATAAGGATAGATGCAAGCGAAAATGGGGACATGGTTATGAATGCTCACAGTGAGGTTTTTGAGAAAGAAACCGTTTTGAAGAAGAATTGGATGCATACTTTGAGAAATGTTTCGGATGAAACAAATATGTAGAACGAACTAGTAGGTTTGAAGAATATACTAGTCAACGTGCTAAGCATTCTGTTCGTACAAGACATAACACAAACCTAGATCTGAAATTTTTCGGATGCGAGGGACTTCTACAAACCACGTCCCCACAAGTTACCTATCAGTAAAGATTTAAGAAATGTGGTAAATACTGGTAATTGCTACCGCAGACGATCTCGAACAAGAAGAAAGGAAGAACGAGTTCGCACTACACATACCTGAACTCGGTGATGTGCAACAACTACGGCAGCGCGGGGAGGAAGATGATCCGCACTGGCAAGGAATGACTCCGGCGACCTCTTTCTAGTAGCTAAGCAGCAAAGATGATCGATAAAATCGAGCTCAAGGTGGAGCAGTGCTGTAGGGCTTCGGAAAGTGATGGTGGCGACAAAACAGAGTGGATTTGGGTAAGGATAGTGATGCAGTATATATATGTGAGAAGGAATAACCGCATTTAGTGAATCTAATCGAATGGCCATAGTCAAAGGACTACTGCCATTCAATGGACTAGACGAAACGACAGTTGATGAAGAGCACGTGGCAACAGCCATCAAAGATCATGGTCCTGACTTGGGTGGGAGACCCCAAATTTTGGATGGCTTTCGCCAAAACAAATTAAGTTTGGAACGAACCTTTAACGTGGTCAAGGACACCAGATAAAGTTTCATTAACATATGAAATTTTAGCATTCATAATGGAACAACATAGATTGGAAGAGATAAAATAGAGGGAAAATAGGGTCCTAGGTATTTCACTCAGACAAAGAAACACAAACACCAAAGAGAAAAGCTATGAGTGAAACACATTCGGGCTAACACAAAATCCTTCAACCAAAAGGCAACTCAATGAAGGGAAATTTGGAGGCATGTCCCAACGTATAAGAACTATATGACCCCGAGCGTCACACAATTATCGTGGCACCCGACTAGTCTAGTTCTTCGTTAATGTATTCACTCTCAGAAAGAAATTTTCACTTTGTCAAAATTTTCAAACTCCTCGAGTGTTATTCACCCATTCCTTCTAAGATGTGTGTCGTGGGAAAACACGGACACCTATGGGGCCATCGTCCCCTTGTGGTTCGTCAGGGAGGGAAGAGCACATTGCACAAAGACCGGAGGGTGCAGAGCAGCACGGCATCGATCACACGGGCAGTTTTTACCCAGGTTCAGGCCGCCGCGAGGCGTAAAACCCTACTCCTGCTTTGGTGGATTGATGAGAGGACCAGAGTGGAGACGCGGCACTCTCACCCGGCAAGGTTGCCTCGGGGCGATAGCAGCTATGCGCGTATGAGTGTACATGGTTCCGAATCCTTACTAAGGTTTCCACGGCCCTCCATTTATAGGTCAAGGGGTCACCACAATGGCAAATCAGTCATTACGTACTAATTAGATAGCAAATTGTGCTATCATACCTAACTCTGCAGACAAGACAAGGTGCATTAAATGCACCACTTAGTGTCACATCATGGAGGAGCCCGTCAAGCCTTGTTGTGCCGTTCAGCCACCTTCTCGCCTGCCTGCGTGACACGTCCTTGGACGGGTGTCATTTGGAGGTTATTTCCTTTGGAAGTGGCTGCCACATGCCAAATAACAACCACTTAGTTACTTGGGGGCTCAACACCGCACCGATCGGTGACTTGGGTTGCTGTGAGGTGGAGCGGTGGAGCTTTGGTGGGGTAATCCAACCTCGATGTTCCCAACAAGCTTGTTAGGGTGGTATTGAGACTTGTATTCAGGGCAACCTCGACCCCGTGAGGCTTGCCTGCCCGACAAGGGAGGTTTTTCCTTAGTGGTATCTTGCTCCTTTAGCTTGACTTGGTCTTCTTGATCTGCCCTTGGATTCCTCAAAGAGCTATGTGTCTGTCTTGGTCTTGTCTTGGATGTTGCAACCTCGCTCTTGAGCGTGTGTACAGTCTGGGCAACATACACCTGGGGTTTGTTGCACCGACAGGAGCCCCCGGCCTTGCCTGGACGTGATGCCGAGCGTCTCCAGGGTAGGCCCTATCTAGTACACACGCAAGGAAGTTGTGGTATCTCATCCTTTGAGATCTTCTTTGCTTCTTCATTCACCTATGCTTGAGTCAGTTTCAATTTTCCCCACGCGTCGCATAATGCCAATTGTAGTGGGGCCATCTTTTTAATGGCCCATGAATGACTTTAATGCATGGGGGAGCAACTGCCAATTCACTCTTCCCACCACACCCTTATCCCTTTCCACATATGCTGCATGCAATGAGTGGGGTAGGTAACGGAGGTGCGTTGTGCGGGAGAGAGCGTCATGGCAGGGGCCTGGTCTTCTTGGAATGGTGGAGAGGGACAACAGTTATTTCCTCTAAGGGAGGAGCCAGCCCCCGGCCCCGTTTTCCCTATAAAAAGGGACGTGGGCTGGGGTGCATGCTCACACCAATCCCTCTTCCCTCCTTGTCTTTTGGTGTTGTGTCTTCGTCAGGGTGAGGGGAGGGGAAGAAGGGCGCGGCCACACCTTTGTTGAGATAGGGTCCACTTCCCGTCCTCGCAGAAAGCTTCCGGTCTGGAATGGCGGCCCGATGCTTAGCGCGGGTGGAAAAGGTCTTAGGTGGACGCGCAGGCGGTGCGGCGGCACCGTCGGACATAGCGGCTCTGGTGGGCTCGTTGCTGGGCTGCCCGCGGTCCCAACCTTAGTGAAGGGTCTTGTGGGTGCCACCACGCCGAGGTCCATAATAGAAACAAAGCGTGGTAGTCGACCGCGGCCTATCCTCTCTTCGTCCGTGATGGTGAAGGGAGACTGCGGGAAGTGGTTCGCCATTGATTACATCAGACTCCTTCTTTTGGGGTACTGCTTATCTTGTGTACGGGCGGGCTCCTTGTGCCCGTGCATGCTCCTTCAGGGGAAGGAATCCTCCTAGCTTCGGGTCGACAGATACGACCATGCTCTTTGTGGAGTCTCCTGGAGCACTCGACACCTACCCTGGTTGCCGCGGCGGGGGCTCGAGCAACGGCAGGCGTGCCTCTTCGAGTGACAGCGACGAGGAGGGTGGCGGCAACCCACGATGCGTCAAGAGCGAGGATGACCGCTCTGATTTGGCGTGATCGCCGGCAGCACTATCATCACCGGCCGAGCCTCAGCGGCGCCACCATCTTCACCTGTCCTTCGGTTTCTTCCTCCCAGCCCAGGAATGGTGCCCTCCTGATCCTCAGGAGGCACCGAATCCCAGCCAAGTCTTCCCTCCATCTTCTGCGTCTCCACTTGTGGTTTCGACAAGGGGAAGGATAAAGCAAAGGCATCACGGGGCACTTATCTTTTTTCAATCTAAAATATGTAGGCACTTGCCAAACTTTAGTCTAAATCATGTAATCTTCTTTATCCATGTTTGTGTTATCTAAGATCTGTACTTGCGTATTAGCATATTAATGAAAAAGACAAGCCTTGTTAGGTACTTGTGCATGTATGATGTCCATGCAGATGTGAGATGCCTCTATACGTTAAAGTAAACAAGTTTTCCCCAGCAGACTATCCTGCCGGTGCCCTTAGTTTGTTCTCGTGGGGCTAGGCCTGCCAGGCACAAACTATAACAAGGGACCATCCCCCCGCCAAACCTTTTCTGTCAAAGGCCACTACGACCATCCTGGCCGAAGCAACTTTCGAGTCAAAGGATGGGAGCACCTATGTTTTGAAGGTGGCAAGGTTTTCATATGCACAAGTTTCACTTTACTGAACAAGTATGGATAAGAAGGGACTTATCAGTTTGGCTTGCCGGGGACCATCATGTGGGCTCGTCATCAGGACCAAATCCACGGCAAGAACCCTGCAGCTTAGTGCAGATGAAAATAGAGCTACATTTGATCTTATCTACATGAACATGCTATGCTCATGATATGCTTATGCGTGCATGCAAGTTTCGAGGGGCCCCCAGCGCTTTGTTTGTTTCTCTGGTGCTCAGGATCTGCGCTTGGCTTTGTACAAAGGGTTAAATGCAACATCGACAATGCGTGTACAAAAGGGTGGTTTCCGCCCAAGGCCCGACAACTGCGCCTTACGGGTAGAACTTATGGAGATGCTCAATGTTCCATGAGTTTTGCAACTAAATGCCATCTTCGGTCTCCAGACGTACTGTGCCGGGTCTGGTGTGTCGTACTACCCGGTAAGGGCCTTCCCACTTCGGCGTCAACTTGTTTGCACCCTTGGCAGACTGAACATGCCTAAGGACAAGGTCGCCTTCCTCAAAACTCTGGGCATGAACCTTGCAGCTATGATAGCGACGCAGGGCTTGCTGGTAGCATGCAACATGCGTAACAGCCCGGAGATGGTTCTCCTCAATTAGCACAGCTTCGTCATGCCGGTGTTGTTCTTGCGCTACTTCATCGTAGGCAAGCACTCGATGTGATCCGTATATGAGTTCCGCGGGGATCACTTCTTCTGCCCCATAGACTAGGGAGAAGGGAGTCTTGCTGGTAGCTCGATTTTGTGTCGTACGGAGGGACTAAAGAACCACTGGTAGCTCGTTGATCCGTCACCTGCCACACTTCTGCAGCTTATCAAAGGTTCTTGTCTTGAGTCCTCGCAGCACTTCAGCGTTTGCCCTCTCAGCTTGTCCGTTGCTTCTGGCATGGGCAACAGAGGAAAGTGAGATTTTGCTTCTGTGGGCATGAACATATTGCATGAAGGCGCGGCTTGTGAATTGGGTGCCATTGTCGGTGATGATTCTGACGGGTACTCCAAAACGGCACAACAATCCTTTCAAGAACTTGATAGCTGACTGTGCGGTCACCTTCCTCACAGGCTCCACTTCTAGCCACTTTGTAAACTTGTCGATTGCGACCTACAAGAACTCAAAGCCCCCAATATAATGGGGGAAGGGGCCCAAAATGTTGAGCCCCCAGACCGAAAAGGGCCATGATAAAGGGATTGTTTGGAGAGCTTGAGCATGCTGGTGGATATTCTTGGAGTGGAACTGGCAGGCTTCACATTTGGTGACTAGCTCAATTGCAACTTGGAGGGCCGTGGGCAAGTAGAAACCTTATCGGAAAGCTTTTCCAACCAAGGCCCTTGATCCTATATGGGAGCCACACATACCCTTGTGTATCTCTGCAAGCAGTTCCTTTCATTCTTCCTCGCAAATGCACTTCAATTTCACACTATTGGGCCTTCTTCTGTATAGCGTGTCGTCAACGAACTGATACATACAGGCTCTCTGGGCTACTCTTTCGGCTTCTTCTTGCTCTTCGGGAAGTTCCCCTGTTTGGAGGAAACAGACTATGTGTCGTGCCCAAGTTGGAGCCAGAGGCTCGACAACGAGGATCAGCGGCACCTACTCATTCATGGGAGCGCATGCCTCAACCACCAAGATTGGTAGTTTGGCGGGAGGGTGCAGCTTACCGATCAAAGGGGAGTTGTTCCCACCAAGCTCTCTGTCGGGGGCTTTGGGAAGCTCTACCAGGAGAGGCTTGCCGGAGTCCAGTTTCCTCCTCTTTTTGGCCATTGCTGCTGGGGATACGGAGGGGTGAGTCAGATGGAGAACAAAAATCCCTCGTTCCACGGGGAGTTTTTGTTCAGCGCACTTTGATAGATGATCAACAATGCTATTTTTCGCACGTGGCACGTGATCTATTTGCAATCCATCAAAGCGCTCCTCCAACATTCTCACTTCCTCGACGTATGCCTCTATCAATGGAATTTGATAATCCTTGTTCACTTGCCTCACCACAAGTTGTGAATCTCCGCAGATGATCAACTTCTTGATTCCCAGTTCTGTTGCGATCCCGAGCCCGACAAGGAGCCCTTCATACTCTGTAGTATTGTTGGTAGCCTTGTCCCGGGGGAAATTCATTTGAACGATGTACTTGAGGTGCTCCACAGTGGGAGCAACGAGAAGCACGCCAGCTCCTGCACCTTGTAGGGAGAAGGAACCATCAAAGTACATTGGCCGGGAGGTAACGAAGTACATTGGCCGCTGCACCACTTCTTCCTTGTTGTGACCTTGGAACTGTCTCCACTGCCTCGCTCATCCTTGTCTTGATCTGCATCTGACCTTGTCGGGACGGGTTCACTTTCCCCTCGAGAGGGAACGACAGTTGTGGCTGCAGCTTCATCTACCTCCCGCTGTGCCACCAGCACTGCACTAACCACTTGATTGGTCGCCACTAAATATAGCAGCAACGACTCTTGTGGTTTAGGAGCGACTAAGGTGGGAACGGAGGAAAGGTAGGTCTTCAAATCTTGTAGCGCAGCGTCCTACCCCAGGGTCCACACCATGGGCCCTGTCTTCTTCAAGATTTTGAAGAACGGCAGGGCACGCTCGGCGGACTTGGAGATGAACCTACTTAGCACGGCAACACACCCAGTCAAACGCCTCACATCTTTAACTGTCCTGGCTGCTTGAATCTACTCAATCGCCTTGATCTTGTCGGGGTTGGCCTCTATCCCCCGGTGGGACACAAAGAAACCAAGTAGCTTGCCGGAAGGAACGCCAAACACACACTTCTCCGGGTTCAACCTCAAGTTGATCTTGCGTAGATTTGCAAACTTCCAAGTCCTGAATGAGAGTCAATTTGTCCTTAGTTTTGACCACTATATCATCCATGTAGGCTTTGATATTTCTGTGTAGATGGGATTCAAAGCCAATCTGTACTATTCTCGCAAAAGTGGATCCAACGCTCTTTAACCCGAAGGGCATCTACACAAAACAGTACGTGCTGCATGGGGTTATGAATGCAATCTACTCTTCATCTTCCTTGGACATGAAGATCTGTTGGTACCCAGAGTAGGCATCCAAGAAGGAAAGAAGGTCACACCCAGAGGTGGAATCAACAATTTGGTCGATGCACGGCAAGGGGCATGGGTCCTTCAGGCATGCTTTATTTATATCCGTGAAATCTATGAAAAGCCTCCATTTCCCATTCGCCTTGCGCACTACCACTGGATTTGCCAACCACGTTGGATGTAACACTCCTCTCACAAAACCAGCTGCCTCAAGTTTCTTGATCTCTTTGGCAATGAACTACTGACGCTCCAAAGCTTGCTTTCGGACCTTCTGCTTGACGAGCCGGGCATGTGGACAGACAACAAGGTGGTTCTCGATTACCTCCCTAGGAACACCGTGGATTTCAGATGGTTTCCAAGCAAACACATCAACATTCGCCCGCAGAAAGGCAACGAGCGCCCTTTCCTATTAGTCATCGAGGGTGGCACTAATAGTAAATGTACCATCAGCGCTAGCCAGCGCTGCCAGGACCTTCTTCACAGCGTGTGCAACAGCCTTGGATCTCTTTCTATTGGAACTCTCCGGCAAGTCATCAACAGGAGTAGCGCACTCCGAAGAGGTGCACTTCCCATATTCCTTGCTGGTATCCTTGCTAGCTTTCTTTTCTTTCTTGCTTTCCTTGGCGGGAGCAGTAGCTTCCGCGGCTTCTGCAGTGATTGCTTCTTGGTACATCTTATCCACACATATAACTGCGTCATTCTTGTCTGATGGAATGGAAATGACCCCCATTGGCCCTGGCATCTTCAGAGTATTGTAGTTATAGTGGGATGCCACCATGAACTTTGCCAGGGCTGGGCGACCAAGGATTCCATTGTACGGTAGGGGGAGGTCAACCACATCAAACACGATCTTCTCAGTCCGGTAGTTTAACTCCCCTCCAAATGTTACCGGCAGTGTGATCTTCCCCTTAGGATGGCTCCTGCCGGGGTTGATCCCTTGGAAGGTACCAGTAACCTTGAGTTGTTCATCTGCTATCTGGAGTTTGATGACGACCTTGGGAGAAATCAGATTCAACCTGGTCCCGCCGTTGACCAACATCTTTGTGACCTTGAGGTTGCGGATCATTGGTGAAACCAACAATGGCAAACACCCTACCGCGATGGTGCGATCAAAGACGATGGGCATGCAGGGCCACTTGAGCGATTTTCCAGAATCTGCCACTGGGTCCACGACATTCACCTCACGCACCCACTATTTAAGTTTGCAGTGAGAGGAGTGCAAGGACGCACCTCCATCAATGCACAGGGCGTCAGTGGCCTTCTGGAACTCCTGCTCGCTGGTTTCCTCTTCATCTCCTTCATCACTTTCATCATCACATTCCGTCTTCTCGCGGCCCCTGGCGGGTTTCCCCTGATACCGAGGAGCCTTGCCGGGGTGACCCATTCTGCCGCCTCAGCCCTTCCCACCAACGCCATCTTGATATTTCTCCTTGTCACGTTTCTCGTACTCAGCTCTCTACTTCTTGAGGAGTTGCTCGACCAGGTTACACTCCTGAAGATCGTGGCCCTTGGTTTGATGCATCTTGCAGTATGGCCCATCAGCCTTCTCGACCTTCTCGGCAGCTGCGGGTTCCCAGCAATCAGTGCATGCAGCAACTTCCTTGTCGGGAGTCTCGGTCTTAGCCTTCTTGCCGGTACTAGGAGTGCTTGATCCTTCAATAACCAACATTACTTTGTCCTTGCGCTTCTCGTTGTGTTTCTTGTTCTTATTCTTCTAACTGGTGGTGTCGTTGTCATCCTCTGAGTCAACATCGACGCCATCTTCTTCACCGGAGAGTTTCCTCCCCTCCAATACTCGGGCACACTTATCCACCAGAGTGTATAGTTCATTCACAGTCTTGGGCAACCAGACGTTCATTTTGGAACGTATCCTACGGCTACGCACGTTGGATTGGAACGGAACTATCACAACTGCCGGGTGGATGTATGGAATGCTCCTGTGCACCTAGCTGAACCTCTACATGTATTTCCACAAAAAAATTCTCCTTCCTTCTGCGGGAGGAGCTGCAAGTTGCTGGGCCGCCCTGGTTCTTGATGGCCGCCCGTGAAGGCGCCAACAAACTCATGGCACAGGTCAGCCCAGCTCGAGATGGAGTTCTGTGGCAAGTGCATCAGCCATGACCTCACATTTGGCTTGAGTGCCAAAGAGAAGTAGTTGGCGAATACCTTCTTGTCCCTTCTCCCGGCAGCTTGAACAACGATGGTCTACATGCTCAAGAACACTGTCAGGTTCAGTCTTCCATCGTACTTTTCTGGTATCTCTGGATTGAACATGCTAGCAGACGGCGAACGGACTTTCCATAGCTCGCGAGTGAAGGCGGGGCACCCAACCTTGGAAGGCAGGTATTCACCCTCACCGGGCATGGGCTCGTCGACGACGGGGCCGTTGCGTCTATCAGACTGGTGGCGGGTTTATCATCATCACCATCTCCTTCTTTAGGTGTATCCACCACGTATACGTCATACGAGGAGGTGGTCGTCCAACATCCGGTGACCGGCGGGTTTTGGGCCTGCTTCTCTCCGGCATCGTCGTCCATACCGTCGATGTCTTCAGAGGCGTAATCAAGCATATCGGTTAGGTCCTCGACAGTGGCTATGAAGTGGGTGGTGGGTGGGAAGTAAAATTCCCTATTTCCAGCCCCTAGTCCGGGCTGGGCGTGATTCAAAAGCGGTTCCTCTATGATGACGAGGGATCACATTAGGTCCAAAGCCTTGTTTAAGAGCGGGGTTTGGACAGGGTCAGAAGTTTCTGGGTCGAGCTCGGATGACATGGGTCTCCAGGGTTCGGAATTAGTGTTCGAAGAAGAGTCTGGCTTTGCAATGATTGTCGGACACGCTACTCTCTCTGGTTTTCCAGTGTTGAGCTCCAAGGCCGCGGAAAGTCCGGCGGGCTCTAGACTCCCGTCTTCAGACCTGATGACGTGCTCCGGATCTAAGGCTGGAGCGGTGGTTGAGGTCGCGAACCCTTGGGAAGATCAAGTCTCCTCGGATATCTGCGACATGGTTCAGATTTCGAAAACCAATCTGGTGACCAGGGGAATAGCTATCGATCAGCTCCAGATGGCCAACCGAGTTAGCCCGCAATGCGAAGCCACCGAATACAAAGATTTGGCCGGGAAGGAAATCTCCTTCTTGGCAACGTTTTTGTAGATGATTGATGGAGCCATCGAGCCTTTCAATGACGGCACAGTGGAACTCTCAATGAAAGCACCAATGTCGGTGTCAAAACCGGTAGATCTCGGGTAGGGGGTCCCGAACTATGCGTCTAAGGATGGATAGTAACAGCAGACAGGGGACACAATGTTTACCCAGGTTCGGGCCCTCCTGATGGAGGTAATACCCTATGTCCTGCTTGATTGACTTTGATGAATATAGGGGTTACAAGAGTTGATCTACCACGAGATCGTAATGGCTAAACCCTAGATGTCTAGCCTATATGGTTATGATTGTGATCGTCTCTACGGACTAAACCCTTCGGTTTATATAGACATCGGAGGGGACTAGGGTTTGTACAGAGTTGGTTTATAGAGAAAGGAATCTTCATATACGCATGCTAAGCTTGTCTTTCGTCTTGTATTTCCACAGCCCATTAGTCCGGCCCATATCACATAGCGCGGATGCCCGAGGACCCCATAATCATGGACTCCCTCAGTCGTTCAATGGTGACGCGCGCGTCTTCCCTCCGCCTGTCTTCGAGGACTCGTTGCTGGTCTCGAAGTGCTCGAGGATCAGATGAAGCCATCGATACATAGTCGGGCTCTTGGTCGCGTGGCACTAGCTACTGTCCCTGCGCTGGCTGCCGTAGAGGGGATTGCACTGTGGGGGTGGCCCCTTCGGTACAGCCAGCGGCTCGGGCTATCATCGCCGCTTGTGGAGGCCGTGACGGGCCTGCTTGCTTTGATCCTCCCGCCTCGACGAAACCAATCAAGCTCTGAATGGTGGCTCTCCACTTATCCATTTGATCGGCCGCCTGCGGAAATCTCAACAGGAGTTGGGCCCGCACCATGCACTACAAAAAGATACACTTCCGTGATGACATGTTAGTCACAGTTGGTCGCGTTTTTTGTCATGCATGCACATCCATGATGATTTTATGACAGAATCAAGATAGTCATACCTATGTTGTCATAGAAGTGTTCCATGACATTACCAAAATTATCATCATGGAAGTGTCCACTTCCATGACGATAAATCGCGCATCACAGAAGTGCTTTCGTCAAGGGTGACCGACACGTGGCATCCACCATAACGGAATATCGTTAAGCTATCGGGTTCGGTTTTGGATCCGATAACCCGCTAACAGCCCCGACCAATGGGGATTTTCCACGTGTAAAATCATCATTGGCTGGAGGAAACACATGTCGGCTCACCGTTGGGACAGATGTCATCCACTCATTAGACCGAAGGCACCTATGATATGTCAACACGTGGCACGGCCGAACAGAGGCCCATTCCTATGAAAAGGCCGACCTGTTTGACTTGGTCAAAAGGTGGCGGGCCGGCCCAAGGAAAGCCTGTTAACGGCCTGTTTGCATATAGCCCATTCATAGCCCGCTAATCCAGGGCCCGTTACAACCTATCCGAATTAGGCTCAGTAGCGTCATCTGGGCCGTCCAATATGATTCCAGCCCATTTTAAGTTCCGGCCCATGTATGGCCGATGACGTCTTTCGGCCCATATGAGGCCCTTTGTAACTCTTGGCCCATTAATGGCCCGTGGCGAAACTGGCCCATAATGAATAGTGTATCACTTTATACCCATTAACAGCCCATTAATCCATTGGGTTGTTTGCAGCCCATGTTATCTTTCGGCCTTCTGAGGGCCCATTTATTCTTGGGCTCATTTCCAGCATTCGGTTACTTACAGCCCGTTACTGCCATTTTCTGCTTGTGGGCCAAATTCAGCCCGTGGTTACAATCGGCCCGTTTGTGGCCTGTTAATACGTTGGGCTGTTTTCATAGCGTCATCAAATACGGCCTATTAACGACGGCCCGTTATGGTTGGCCCATGAACGTACGACTCCAACTCTAGCCCGTTTACGGCCATAATGCGGCCTGTTTTGGCCCATGTTTGGCCAATCGATCATACGGCCCATATAAGGCCATTGATGATACGACCCGTAGAAGGCTCATTGTTTCTACGGCCCATAGAAGGCCCATTGTTCTATGGCCCATAGAATGCCCATTGTTTCTATGGCCCGTAGGAGGCCTAGTGTCACTACAGTAAATATAGGTTTAGGCCTGCTAATGGCCCAAGATGATTATAGGCCCATGTTTTGTCCCATATGAGTAACGGCCCGGCCTGAAGACCGACGACACTGAGACCCACTGAACCTTCTGGCCTAAATTATAGCATACCGACCAAAGAATAAACCTAGACTATAAAATAAAGAAATTATGGCATATTACGTCCACTGGGAATCAAAGTTCGCTACCGGTGATAATAAAGTGCAACATGACCGCGGATTACATACACTGGGCATCAAAGGACAAAACTGAGAGCACTTCAGAAGGCAATAGACCTAGCAAGGTCAGGCCCCGCAAGCAGCCGAACAAGCTGATGAGACCTCAGTTGTGTCCACAATAGATGCTTCATCCCTAGCTGTATGGCACCATAGTGCGCAAGGCAGTCCCCTGACATCTTCATTACATCTTTGACTTCAAGTCGGAGCTGAGTTGAAGCAAGCCTTTCCGCTTTAAGTTGAGACTAAAGAAGTCGAATTGATTGTGGCAACGACTACATAGTGGTTGTCTCACACCTGCTGGTGAGTAGCTTCAACTCACTGTCTTCATCAAGACAGGACCTTGGGGTCATCTCGCTGTCCTCAAGATGGTTTGGCTCACTATCTTTCCTAAAGTTCTGCCTGGCATAAGAGATACCACTCTGAAAGAGAAACAAGGAGACACGTAACAGGTTTCACAATTATATAAGCAAATAAATGGATCTGTTCTACATAAGGAACATGTTTTTACAACTACAATTCAAAATTGGTAGTTGTTGCAAACATCCAATTAGATGTAAACAGCAGTGGAGGAAATGATGCCTATCCAAATCTATACTAGAACAAAGTTTGAATGCTTGAGAAGGATGAACTTACATTACATGTTAACACGGGTTGGACAAAGCCCTTCTCCATGTTGATGCAAGGATAATTCAATAAATTCCCCAAAGAAAATTCTTTATAAGTGTTGCCATTATTCTACATTTTGCAAAGAGTAAATATAGATCAAATAATATTGGAAGAAATAGAGGATAATGAAGCTCAGGTGCAGACTGATGATACATAATCAATTAGCAATTAATTAAGTACAGCGTTACAAGGCAAAAGGTACTGACAAGAGGAATGCATACATCAACGTGTGCAGTGGCATTGGCTTTATTCAACATTTTGGGTAGAGTAAATGTAGATATGATAATTTGGAGAAAGTGGGGGGAAAGGTAGATAAGATGCAGAGTAATGCTAGACAATCAACTATCTCACGATGCATGTACAGTAATACCACCACTGTCCGTAATTACTTGTCTCTCAAATGGATGTGTCTAGCACTATTAAGTTCTAAATACATCCAATTAATCAACAATTAATTCGATACAGAGGGAGTACATGACAACAGGTACTTACATGAGCAATCCAAAACTTCCTAACCATTGTGTTAATTCTACATTTATCTAAGAGTAAATATAGATCTTATAATTTCAAGCAAAGGGAGGATAAAGAAGCGAACATTTACAGTGATGCTACATAATCAAACAACAATGAGTGTAAGTATGCTGACAAAGGGCAAGACGTACTGGCAAGAGCAATGCAGAGCCCAGTATTGTCGTGAGATCCTATGATCCTTTGAGCAAGGAGATTCATCTGAAATTAGTTTTCATACAAGAGAGAAGGTAAGGCACATGCAGAAACTTAGGAGTTCAAATTTTGAATTGATATCGTAGACAGTACCTGACGCTGGGCTCTTAGCAGTTCTAATAGGGGTTTGGCCACTGGAGTAGGGGTAAAGTCTGGTATAGTTGGGCCTGTGTTTTCTGTGGCTGCTGATCTATCTGATTTAACATGTATCACTACCTTTTACAAATACCTAGTTTGTACTCCTTGAGGATCTGCACTTACCCTCTTCCTTTTGGACATCTATTACGAAAGAACAACATTTGACTGAAAAAACATAGTATGACGACACATGGAATAGGTACAGAAAATGGATAGGTATGGCATATACTCATATATGATGCTTAAACTAAGCAGATGGTGTAACAAAGTAGAAGTAATGAAAGAGGTTAGATGCAAAATATGTGCGACCAATACAACCTTGCCAAGTTAGAGCATGCACCTTGATGGGTGAATAACATAGGCCATCCTCCGCCATGCCAAGTTTGTTAGCCAGTGGATTGTTCCGCAATATTCCTCTCGTGCGCCCATTCTCATATTCATTTTAATAATGTTCAATACCTGACATGCATGAAAACATAAAAACAAGTGAGATTATATTTGTAATGCAGAAGTGATTCTAATCCAATACTTCCTCCCTGTAACCCCTTTGTGCTATCTCTGCAATTCTTCTAAGAGGTGCCATGCATGCTGTAATTTGGTGTGTGCATTAATATAATGTGGCCTACTACTCAAAATATGAGAGCTCCAGAAGTGATGATACTTCGCAGATGACAGCTTCAACATATAGTGAAGAAGAACAAGTCGACCTGACCTGACAGATTCAAAATATACTAAGGGAGAATAACTCGACCTGGCCAGTCGACCGCAAGAGAAGAGGATCATCTTAAAGAAGAGCTGAAGAGCAAGCAGATTGAAGATATTACAAGTCTTTCTATACAATGTCGGTTGGCCACCCATGATGAACCAGAGCGCACAAAGAAATACTATTCCTTCCGGTCTCTCCATATGTGGCTCACATGCATTTCGAAACTAAAGTAGGAACATTTAGTTGGCCAATTAAACAGCTCTCAGTTTTACTAATATCAGCATAATATTAGATTTGAATTTGTACAACTAAGCTTGTTTATCTCGACGGGTGGAGCAGTGCTATTATGACACGAACCATGTAGGCTGATCGTGGTCATCATAAAATGGGGAAACCGTAAGCATGATGAGTATATTGTTGACCGTGGCAGTGAGATGGCAGATCTGAAGCTGCAAACCGCGCAAAGGGTAATTAGCAACCGATGTTTGCTTTGAATAACAACTAAGATTTGGTATGGACAAGAAAGTATAGTCAACAAGTGACAAAGAAATGAATTCTTCTGCCTCTCTATATGTCGCGACATGCATTTGGAAACTCAAGTGGGACCTTTAGCTAACCAATTAAATGTGTCTGTTAACTAATATCAGTATCATATCACAATCATATTTGAACAACTAAGCTTTGGAATTTTGAGTGTTGTGTTGTTTAGCTTGAAGGGTGGAGTAATGCTAGTATGACAGAAAGCACCTACGCACATCATAGTAGAGTAGATAAAAGGGGAAAACCCTAAGCATCAAGAGTAAAATAAGGAAAGTGGAACTAGCTGGACCAGTGGGTGGCGCACATGCTTTTCGAAATGAATATAAGAACATTAGGTGACCAATTAAACGTTCTATGTTTTAGTAATATGAGCATCATATCAGATTCGTATTTCAACACGTAAGCTTTGGAATTATGAGTGGCATGTTGTTTCGCTTGATGGGTTGAGGTCTTGAGGAGCAGTGCTAGCACGACACGAAGCAGTGAAGCACCTACGATGATGGTAGTGAATATAACGGGGGGAAACCATAAGCTTTACGAGTATAGTGACCGTGACATGGCGGATCTGAAGGTGCAAACCGGACAAAGCTACTTCGCAACCAATGTTTGCATTCAACTAGCCACTACGATTTGGTACGGACAAGAAAAGTACAGTAAACAATTTAAGATCTATTTTCCGGGTGAGATCAATAACTTAAGCACATATGGAAGAGTACCACCTCTCTTGCGACGCCGTGTAGGCCCCTGCTGATACATTGAGGGTGCTGCGGGTGCGATTGCTGTCGGCGGTGGGGAAGAAGACTTTAGATGACAGACGGTCGGATCGGGGGATAAATCCTGTTGCCATGGACGAGGCGGTTGTCGGTGTCAAAACCGCCGGATCTCGGGTAGGGGTCCTGAACTATGCATCTGAGGTCGATGGTAACAGGAGACAAGGGACACGATGTTTACCCATGTTCGGGCCCTCTCTACGGAAGTAATACCCTACGTCCTGCTTGATTGATATTGATGAATACGAGTATTACAAGAGTTGATCTACCTCGAGATCGTAATGGCTAAACCCTAGAGGTCTAGCTTGTATGGCTATGATAATGAATCCTCTCTCTCTCTCCGTACTAAGTCCTCCGGTTTATATAAGCACCAGGAGGATCTAGGGTTACACAAGGTCAGTTACAAAGAAAGGAATCTAAATATCCGACCGACAAGCTTGCCTTCCACGCCAAGGAGAGTCACATCCGGACATGGGTACAGTCTTTGGTCTTCGTATCTTCACAGCCCATCTGTCCGGCCCATGACTAATAGGCCAGACACCTGAGGACCCCTTAGTACAGGACTCCCTCAGTAGCCCCTGAACTTGGCTTCAATGACAAGGTATCCGGCGCATAGATCCGTCTTCGGCATTGCAAGGCGGGTTCCTCCTTCCGAACTCCAAAACAGTCTTCGGACGAAACAAACGTGTCCGGATCTGCAACACATAGCCGTAGAGAGTATAGTATTTCACGAATCCAATCTGCTGACAACTTTTAGTAATGTGGTGTCACGCTTCCCGGTCATTATTTCGAACTGTTTCCCGTCCCGCCGTTCCGCATTTTGGGGCGTGGTTTTTATTGGCACATCTTGTCAAAGCAGTGTCCCCTTATTGCGGGATTTTCATCAATACGAGTGTGGGTAACCCAACCGTCCTGTAGGAAAGATTCCTTAGGAATAGCCAGGTTCTTAGGCTTAGGAGGAGGCGTTCAATACCCGCTGCCTTTATAAAGGAACCAAGGGCCGTCTTTTTATGCCAAACCTCTCCTAAGCCTTCCCAACCTCGAGTTCTAGCACCCAAGGTTCGACTTCATTGCTTCAAGCCTCCCCATCATATCCGGACCAAGCTGTCAAGGCCGATGGGTGGCTTCCTCCGTTACAGAGGAGGATATCGTAAAGCTTCGGGCGGCCAGATATTTGACCGCGGAGGTCCACCACAGGCTTCCTGCTCAAGGACAGGTTATTCCGACCCCCAGATCTGGCGAGAGGGTCGTATTCATCTCCCACTTACTCTAGGGGCTAGGGTTCGCTCTTCACCCCTTCGTCCGGGGACTGATGTTTTATTACGGACTAGATTTTCATGATCTAGCCCTGGACTCTATCCTCCACATCTCGGTGTTTATCATTACGTGCGAGGCCTTCCTCCAAATCCCCTCACACTTGGGCTTATGGCTCAAGACCATCAGTGTGAAGCCAAAGGTAGTTGACGGGGAACAGGCGGAGTGCGGTGGTGCTGTAGTGAGCAAGCTTACCAACACTCTCTGGTCCAAAGGCTCTTTCACCGAAGCCTCGCACCAATGGCAGCGAGAATGGTTTTATGTCACGGAACCCTATGGCACCAAGTGGGCAGCTATTCCTGCATTCCATTCCGACCCTCCGCCACAACTTGCATCATGGATTAACGAGGGGCTAGACTGGGGATCAGTTGATGAAGTGCAGACTCTATAGAGTCGCATCCGAACACTCCTTGATAGAGACATCGATCTTGTCAACGTGATTCAAGTGATGCTAGTTCGCCGAATCCTACCCTCCCAGCGCAGGTCTCGCCGCATGTGGGAGCTCAATTCGGAAGGACCACAAACCCTCCAACACTTCTTTGGCACTACACGCGAACGGATGTGGAAGTTGTTGTTTTGGGAAGTGAAAACATTGGCTGGACATTACCGAGGACGCTGGCCTTAACTGCAACCGTCCGGATAGCCCGGTAAGCACTTGTCTTCCGAACACTCTATAATTATGCATACTGTAATATGGTACTGAGGAGGCTATCTTCCTCCATGGCTAGATAAAGAAGGCAGAACTAATTATGTGTTCGACCCCTCTGCCCGAAGGCCCAGCGAATCCTATTTTAACAAGGATGCTAGCCATGGCACCGTACCAGATGTGTGTGAAGGAGGGCGAGGTGGAGAGTGGAAAGACCAAAGATGACCCCTATTCCAAGGGTACATCAGACATTGTGTCCGGAGGAATCAAAATTCCCTCATCCGAAGACAAGTGTAAACACTACAAAAAAAGACACATCCGTGACATTTTGGGCTGAACGAAAAAAAATCTGTCATACATATGACACTTCTATGACGATAATTGTGACAAAACCTGGTATAATCATAGATGTGGTGGGCTCCTACTTCTATGACAAAAAATCATGACAGAAAATGGGCTTTTCGTCCTGGGCGGCCTGGAGACGCAGCTGCATGACATTCTTTGGGCCGTCCATGACGGAAAAAACCGTGGTAGAAGCGAGGGGGAGGAAAATTTTGGGGAGTTCCCGGTTACGGTGGGAGGTCGGGGGCCGACCGATGCGCGTTTCTCTCGTACATGTACACGCGTGTGTGTGAGGCGTTGGCTCTAACTGACCCGAGTGAGGCATTGGGCTCTAACTAAACCCGAGCGATTGCACTGCAGGCTACGCGTTATTGAACCAGAGCAATCGATCGATGGTTGTTAACTGAACCCAATCGAGCGATTCCTTCGCTACTGTTGCTAATTGAAG
>NC_041392.1:262682687-262698210 GCF_002162155.2 Triticum dicoccoides
AGACGGTGGAGGGGTCGTTGAACAGGACCCCGTGGTGCGGAGGGCTGGATGAACAGTAGATGGTGGAGGGGTGCCCGTGGAGGGGTGGTTGAACAAGACCCTGTGGTGTGGAGGGCTGGATGAACAGTAGACGGTGGAGGCGTGGTTGAACAGTAGCCGGTGGAGTAGTGCACGGTGGAGGCTGGATGAACAGGATCCCGTGGATGAACAGTCGCAGGTGGAGGCTGGAGGAGGTCGACGGTGGATGAACAGTAGCTCGTGGAGGCTGGAGGGGGTCGACGGTGGAGATGAACAGTATCCCGTGGATTCCCGTTTTGCGGTACGCCACACCCCTCCCGATGAACAGGACCCCCGTTTCGACCGTAGCGCTCCAACACAAGTCCGTTTCGTCCGTTTTGCGGTACGCCACACCCCTCCCGATCAACAAGACCCCCATTTCGACCGTAGGAGGTCCGTTTCCTCCGTTTTGCGGTACGCCAGACCCCTCACGATGAATAGGATCCCATTTCGAACGTGGCCGGTCGAACACAAGGCCGTTTCCTTCGTTCTGCGGTACGCCTGGCCTCGTTTCCATCGCCTGTTCCGTCCAAGCCCTCCCGATGAACACGGCGCATTCCGTTGCCTCCCCATGAACACAATGACGACGCTATTTTTCCGTTCCGACCCAGCAATGTACACGAGCCCTGGCCGTACGTATGCGCGAGTAGGCGTTCGAGACCCCGCCCGTATGTACACATACGTGGCCGTATTTTCTTTCTTGCACCCTGGCCGTTGTACGTACGTGTACATGCTACGTGCGTGCCTCTACATCGACCGGTATTTACGTACATGTTCGCGACCAGAATGACAACGCTACGTACGCTTCGACCAGGTGGGTCCCGACTGTCAGGCACTTCCTTGCCTGCGAAGATGTAGCTGGTGGGTCCCAGCAGTCAGGGGGCGAATCGTTTTTTTGCCCGGACGCACTTCCTTGCGTGCGAAGATGTAGCTGGTGGGTCCCAGCAGTCAGGGGGAAACATTTTTTCGCGAAATAGAGTGGCCCGTCCGGTGGGTCCCAGCTGTCAGGTTGAGGAATCATTATTTTCCGCGTAATAAGGAGGCCCTTCCTTGCTGCGACCATGGACCCAGCTGTTGGCCTCTCCACGTACAGTCCACGTCCGATGGAAGTCGTTCCTTGACCATGTTGACCACGCCGCGCCAAGAGCACCAGAGCGATGGACGACGGTGAGGCCTAGGAAGGGGAGGACACGGAGGCAGGGAAGACTTGGCAGTTGTTTCCCACGTGGAGGGGAGTACGTTTGTACGAGGGTTTACTAGTTCGTCTGCCATTGCCGAAGAATAACAGCAGGTGTGGGTGAGTAGAGGGATGGCTAGGCCAGCGATGGGAGTATGATCGGGCGGTGAGGCCTGCGCGGCAGCACAGCCGGCCGCGAGGAGGAGGGAGCAGGCAGTCCTGCTGGCCCTTGTTTGAGCGGCTGGAGCAGGAAGAGCAGAGATTGAAGAAGCACGACGGCCGTTGGATGGACAACCAATAGTCAGTGCTTGTGCGTCAACCCTTTTTTAGGAAAGCCTCAAATCTGGGGAAAACAGCATACATCCCATCTGCCATTATTTCTAATAATTTACAGCCCATTTGCTAATTCTTAAGGTTTTTTAGAGCCCATATTCTTTTTGTTAGCATTACAGCCCATATTGTGGCAACGGTTAAAAAATTATACAAAATTTTGCATATTTCGGGGCGGTCCGAATTGTTTTTAATCCCGAAATTTCGACTCACATTCAAACTGATTTTAAAAATAAATGTATATCAATATAAAATCCAACAAATTCTCCACGCATAAAAATTAATCTAATTTAAAATCTTGAAATGAAAAAAAAGATATTTGAAACTAATTGCCGGTTTGATGTGTTTTAAAAATGTACAGCCCATTTCTCATTACTGATGGGCCATTTTCTCGGCCAGCCGAATGAAAGCTCTCCTCATCTTGAAAGATTTGCAGCCCAACAGGCCTGACAAAGCGACTTACTTGGCAAATCACAAAAAAACTATGCCGTGGCCGTGGACCCAGTTGTCAGCCTCTCCACGTACAGTACTCTTCCGATGGAAGCCGTTCCTTGACCATGTTGACCACGCCGCGCGGAGAGCACCACGGCGGTGGACGACGGCGAGGCCTAGGAAGGGGACGACGCGGCAGTGGAATCCCGCGCGGAGAGGACTACGAGGGTTCACTGGTTCGGCTGCGGTGTGAGGCTGCCGTCGCCGCAGGGCCTGGCCAGTGGTGGGAATAGTAAGGGGCGGTGAGGCCTCTGCGGCAGCACAGCCGGCCACGGGAGGCAGGAGCATGCGGCACGACCGGCGCTGCTTTGGGTGGCTAGAGCAAGAAGACCAGAGGTTGAAGAAGCACTACGGCTATTGCATGGACATCGTACAGTCACTGGAGCTAGAATCGTCCATATTGACTAAGTTGACAAAGCCCTTCATCCCCGTCAACTTAGTAGGCCCACAAGTCAGCCTCCTAGCAAGGTGGGTCCCAGCTAGCCGGGGGAGTATTCATTTTTTTGGGCGTAATAAGGAGGCACTTCCGGTGGGTCCGAGCTGACAGCGGGGGGAACATTTTTTCGCGAAATACGGTGGCCCGTCCGGTGGGTCCCAGCAGTCAGGGGGAAATGATTTTTTTCGCAAAATACTGGTGGCCCGTCCGATGGGTCCTTGCTGTTAGGTGGAGGAATCATTATTTTCCGCGTAATAAGGGGGAACTTCCTTGCTGCCGCCGTGGACCCAGCTGTCAGCCTCTCCACGTACAATCCACGTCTGATGGAAGTTGTTCCTTCCACGTTGACCACGTCGCGCCGAGAGCACCAGGGCAGTGGACGACGGCGAGGCCTAGGAAGGGGATGACACAGAGCCGGTGAAGATGCGGTAGTGGATGCCCACACGGAGAGGAGTATGAGGGTTCACTCATTCGGCTACGCTGTGAGGCTGCCGTCGCCGCAGGGCCTGGCCAGTGGTGGGAATAGTAGGGGGTGGTGAGGCCTCCACGGCAGCACAGCCGGCCACGGGAGGCAGGAGCAGGCGGCACGACCGGCGCTGCTTTGGGCGGCTGGAGCAAGAAGACCAGAGGTTGAAGAAGCACTACGGCCGTTGAATGGACATCATACGGTCACTGCAGCTAGTCGTTTATATTGACTAAGTTGACAAAGCCCTTGGTACGTCAACTTAGTAGGCCCACAGGTCAGCTTCCGAAACGGTGCGCCCCAGATGTCAGGGGGATGAATCATTTTTTAGGCGGGTGAAGCTAGAATATCCGAGATTGAAGAAGAAGCACGGCATCCGTTGGGTGGACATCCAACGGCCACTGCTGCTAGAACCGTGTGTTGACTATAAGTTGACAAAGCCTTGCATACGCGTCAACTCTGTTTTTTTAGGGTACGCGTCAACTTAGTAAGGCCAGAAGTGTGTGGCAGAGAACTTCTAGCCCATTTGAGATTTGTAAGAATGTGTAGCCCATTTTTGAATTCTAATGGAACTTACTACAGCCCATTTACAGTTTGTTAAAAGGACAGCCCATTTCAACCAACCGTTCAAAACAGAATTCAATAAATTTCCCACATTTTGATGGGATCCGAAATATTTTTTTCCCAAAATTTCAAGTCAGATTAAATACAATTTCAATATAAATTTATATTACGTAAAAATCCAACAAAACATTGCGGTCGCAACAATTAATGAAATTAAAATTTTCTATATCCAAAAATAATATTTTATAAAGTAATCACGTGTTTGGTGCATTTTTTATAGTTACTGCCCAGTTTTTATAATTACATCCCATTTATTATTTCTTAAAGCCCATTTTCTTGTTAAGCCTAATGCATCCCTCCTAGGAAAGATTTGCAGCCCAGCGGGGGGGAGAATAACAACTTGACCTTGCGTGGGTATTCCTAAAAAAAGTATAGCTGGGCTAGCCATTTTCAGCTTGAAAAAAATTAATATCTGGGCTGGATATCTGGCCTAGGCTAGACGGGCCACAGCCCGCCCAGTTAATACCTGTAGTGATGTTTTCGTTGTTGTTCAGAGGAGAAACATTAATATCTGGGCTAAACATCGAAAAACTCTGCAGTGCTCACACCTCAAAAACACAAATACTGCTCGAGCTGCTTGGTCCCAGCTATCGGCCGCTTCTTGTGCAATTCTCTCATTTATTGACAAGTACTACATAGGTTGACAATGGTGTGGGACCGTGAAGTCAGGAAACCAGGGGGAAGCAAAATAAATAACTCCAGCGAGCGCTTCCACCTCTGCCTCATTGTCTCCCATGGAAACCCCTTTCCTCCCTTTTTTTGCTCGGGCAAGGACCAGTGCATGCAGCACGTCCATGCGGTTATTAGGCAAGAAATAAAAGCGCTTTGCATGCTATGAATTACGATGGCCTGCATGGGTAGCTAATAAGGCATCCTCTTAACTGTTGTGATTAAATGTTGTTTTTAGAAGAGAGAAATATTCTTCTTTTCCACCAATCTGCTTGCACCTAGGTCGTGATGCACCTTCTAATACGACTTATTCACCTAGACGGAGGGAGTATAGTTTTATACATATATATATATAATAAGGAGGCACTTGCGTACGTAGGATATGGACCTGGTGGGTCCCCATTGTCATCCTCTCCAAGTAAAGTCATCTCCTCGCCCGCGCGCGCTTTCCGCCCGAAACAGTCAGCGCCGCCTGCCCCGCTTCCCAGTGCAGGCGATTGCTCTGCCTTCAAACGACACAAGTGCCGTCCGTCTGTCCATCTGCCGCCCACATTAATGATACGCGATTGCCGAGGCGGCTACTCCGGTGCCACACGTCCGTCCCTCCGCCGGCCCACCATTGCTATATAAACTGCTGCGCCGACCACAGGCGCAGTCATGCGGATCCGTTCCCTTTCTCCTGTCCACACCACTACTGCCGACCATGGCTTCCTCGCGCTCCAGCGCTCTTCGGGACGGGCGGATGATGGACCACAAGGAGATGGCAGCCATTGCTGCTGACCGGCTGGCCGGCAGGCAGCCAGAGGACGACAACGTCCCAATGGAGAACATGGTGGTCGACGATCCGGCGCCAACCCACTCCTCTGCACCATCCTCGCCGGTGCATTGCACCATGACCATCGGCGAGGCCCGTGCCCAATATATGGACAGTGTGAGGCAGATGCGTCAGGAGCAGTTCCGGGAGGCGCAGGCCGACGCCGCCTACAACCACCATCTCCTCCAGGAGCATCTGCAGGCGGAGGAGCGGATCGCCGTGGAGCGGGCGGAGCAGGAGGCGCTGCTCAACTCGTACCACTCCGCCCACAAGGGCCGCCTCCAGCGCTAGCGAGAGCGCATGCGGGTGGCGAAGGCTACGGCCGCCTACAAAGAGGCTAGCAAAGTGGGCGATGAAGCAGGCGAGGCGCTGTTTGGCGAGACCGAGGACGAGGCAGAGGACAATGCCGGCTCCGACGAGTCCCCGCTCCGCTGGCGTCGACGAGGCCCTGCTCCGCCAAGGCTCCGCGGTGCCAACAACGAGGCAGAGGACACCGTCGGCTCCATCGAGGCCTCGCCCCGCCAACCACGAGGCAGAGGACATCGCCGGCTCAGCCGAGGCCCCTCCCTATCGGCAACGCGGGGGAGGATTTCCACCACTCCGCTGAGGCGCCGCCCGCCGGCAACGAGATAGAGGACATCGCCGGCTCCGCCAAGGCCCCGCCCCGCTGCCAACGAGGCCGCGACACACAGAAAACAAGGAAGAGTATAACACGGTAGGTCGCCGCCGCTCGGGTCCAAGTAAGGCCACCGCTGCTACCCTCCTGTTGAAGCCAAGCTAGGCGGGTTGACCATTGACGACCGGTTAGCTTCTTGGCGGCGACGTGGAGTCGGGGAGTTCTGCTGGAGATTAACGCTGCTTCTACTTAACTGCTGGTGCAGTTGGCTGACTGGCACGTGGGCCCAACAGGCCACATGTCAGTTACATAACTGCACCTGCAGTTAAGTCACTGAAGCTTCTGTTCGGCTTAGCGGGACACAGGTGGGTAGCTTTGGTTAATTAATTATACCTCCAGCGCACCCCTTTTTAGTTGAAGAATGTATGAAATGTAATGAAATCTGGCATGTTTATATGAAATCCGACAGTGTATGAATGAATTTATTTTGATTAGTTCGAATTCCTATATCACTGGCATTGGATGAACATGCAAAACAATATGTACTAGCATTATTCCCAGGGTGATCACCTCGTTTGCAGTAGTTTCACATGTACTCCCTCCGGTCCTTTCTAGTCTGCATACAAGTTTTGTCTGCAGTCAAAGTATCTCTACTTTGACCAATCATATACAAAAAGTATGCACTTTCACAATGTGTGAAGTAAAAAGGAACAGAAGGAGTACAAAGAGTTTGAGCAGGTTTTTAGCGTTTCTGTACATTGCAATCAAACACACAAGCATGGCAATTCATAGAGAACATTCAAAACAATCGATGATTATGCATCTCAACGACTCACATGTCAGAGGCAATATTTACTTCACAACTAAAGAATAAAGAAAAAATTGATCGACGCTGCTGACAGCAAGGGCGTCACATTCGAAAATATCAAACGCATGTCTTGCTAAAATCAATGAGCAAAATTTGACAAGGTTGTCCCATTCCAAAATATCAAATGCCTACGATTGTGGAATGGGCAGGGTTTGCCATCAGTTTGGACATTGACATGGCACCTCGTGCTAAATAAACCAGCTGTTCTTTTTGTGCAGTTCCACCAAAATCAACCAAATTCACGCGTAGCTTGTATGATTTCGCCCTTATATGTTGCAACGCCTTGAACTTATCAGCACCTCCTTTCTTGTGGTGGAAATGAATGATTCGATGTATTCATGAACATTTTGTGCAGTTCCCATTGAAATCAAGCTAAGTACCCATGTTTGCACAAATACAAAAAAGTGATTAGTATAGAGCAAACTGTACTATGAATTGAAAGTTTCAACAGGCGCATACATAGTCCATGTAGAGCACCCTTTTAGAAAAATGGAACTCACCAGAAAGAATCCTAGAACAACATTGTACTCGCGCATCACAGCAAAAAAATGGAGATTTTGTCAGTCCTTCTGAGCTGAAGTTAGTTTGGTCTTGTGGGGAGTAATGTAACCATCCTTCGACTGCTCCTTCTGATGATAAGATAGACAGGGCTTCTTCATCCTGGCATAATCGGAACTAGTCACTTCACGTACCCCATATTCTTCTTCAGAGGAAGATGATCCTGTTGTGCAAAGACAAGAGGACTACTCAATGCTAGCATCATTGTTTGCTCGAAAAAAAGGAAAGGAAATATTAAAACAGCACAGATGAAGCACTTCTCAAGGACAATACCACTTTTTCATGACAGCACCAGGAGTTGATTTTTATTTTTCTTCCCCTTGTTCTTCCCCTTCATCACTTGGTTCAATAACATACAAGCTTCGCCTTCAATGTAAGATTTCGCATGTCAATTAGGGAGCACAAGTATAGTACTAAACTTAATTTTCTGATGAAAGTGGCAAAATACAGGCCAGCAGCTGTGAAATATCCTTATCTTACCTCAATGGGATATTACGGTGCACATACAGATTGGAAGTCTTGTCTCAATTTGTGCAGTTCACTAAAATCAAGCAACATTATCGTACAAGTAGCACAACATATGAATGCACACTGCAGAATCATGTGAAAGAAGGCTAGTACTGACCTCTCATGATGCGGAATTCAAACAACTCACAAGAAGAAGATCTGAACCAAATTCGCCTTAACGAATAGGAAGTAAGATCTCCTCTTGTGCAGTTCCACTAAGATCAAGCAATCAAACAATGTTGTCGGTGTGACATTTTGGTTGAACTGCACAAAACACTCTTAAAACAAAAGTGTTTTGTGGAGTGCAACAAAAGGTCACAATGGCAACGAGGTGAAGCAGATAAGCCTGTTTACACAGAGGTGCAAAGTAAACAATTAGTGGTCAATAACGGTGGATGACACAGAAGCCAACAAAAAGAAGCATCTACCTTATCTAAATGGGAAATAAAGCAAGACAGTAGCATTTGTCAAACGGTGGCATTGATTAATATTAACATAGAGATTATACTAACAATAAAATTCGTTAAACATGTAATTTGCTTTTAACTGTGGCATTGCATCAATTTTCCAGCGGCATTATTAGAGGGTGTTTGTTTACAGGGACATTTTGGTGTAGGGACTAAAAAAACTCCGTGTCAGTCCCATCTAAACCAAAGAGGAGGGACTTTTAAGGACTAAAAGTGGACATTTGGGACTAAAGAAAGAAGACCCAGAGGGAGTCTTTTTGGGACTTTTTCCAACAGTTTCCCCTGCCATGCATCGCACCTTGGCTCTATTAGTTCATTACTAGGGGTAACATGGTCTTTTAGCATGTCATTTAATAACCTCTAGTCCATTTTTAGTCCCTGGAACCCAACAGGTAGGGACTAGGGAGTTTTTAACCAAACAGGGCCTTAGATTAACAACAGTTAATGAGTTGCATGGGACAGTGGACGCACCAGCACCATGTGCATCTACCGATGTACTGTCGTCATGCACAGTCTGTTGCAACAAAGAACAAGCAACCAAGGAGCATATTTGTGTTGGTCCCAGTTTTGTTATCTTTAGACACCTTTCCCTATGTGAGCGCAGCAAATTTAGTCCTGCTCAAACTCTACAACCTTGTCCCTTCCTTTCCTTTTTGAACTAGTACTTTTGCCCCTTCCTTTCCTCTTTGAACCACGTCCTAGATTTATGCGATACAACTTTCCCCACTACTTTCCCCCATTCCTTTCCTCTTTGAACCACATCCTAGATTAATGCTATACAACTTTCCCCCTTCATTTCCTCTTTGAACCACGTCCTAGATTCATGCTATATGCAACTTTTCCCACTACTTTCCCCCACTCCTTTCCTCTTTGAACCACGTCCTAGATTCATGGTATACATGCAGCTAGAGCAATGCATGTGGAGTAAGTAAATTATACCTTAAGGTTCTTGGGGCGTGGTTCGGTGGGCGACGGGACGGCGGCGAAGAAGAAGGGGTCGGAGGCCCTCCCGTGCCGCCGCTGGGTGGAAAGTGAACAGCTGCGCCGGTAGTCCCTCGCCGACGGCGATAGCGTTAAGCCTCCTTCCCTTCCTGGCGGACGGATCCTGCCGGCTCTTTGAGCAGCAGTGAAGGGAGAGAGAGGCCAATGAATTCTTGTTTAGATCTGGAGAGAGCGAGAGAGTGTGAAGAGAGCAACTACAAGCGCTGAGGCTCCAGCGGGAGAGGGAGAGAGAGTGAGCGAACAGGCTAACCAGCTACACAACCCTCCTGTTATGTTCAACGAGAGGGAAATAACCTTTTATACATTCCTGCATTCGTGTGACAAGCATGCCGTGTTTTTTTTGTGTGTGGGAGTCATTGGGATTTCAATCATAATCGTGTCATGTGGCTTTGGTGGTAAGACTATCCACAGTGGTGCAGAAATAATGCAGCCTTAGTCACCTTACCTCTCTCCACGTAGTACATTGGGTCCCACCAGTCAGAGGGTGAAACAAACAAATTAATAAGAAAAATTAAAAGCGCCAGCGGTGTATCTTACCTCACAGATCTCGCTACTGCTCGGGAACACTGTCCAATTGATCCCTCTGTTCGCTCACATACTATTTTAAGTGAATCCTTATTATAACATGCACACAAATTTTGGCCACTTGTATTCGACTTAAGTCAGTGTGCCACCGTATCTCGTATACTTACTACTCCCTCCGTCTAGGTGTAATAAGTCACGTTAGAAGGTGCACCGGGACCAAGGTGCGTGCGTGTGCGTGCGCACGGCGTGTGTGTGTGTGTGTGTGTGTGTGTGTGTGTGTGTGTTTAACACCATGTGTGTGTTAGAGAGAGCGATAGATCGACCTACTCCTACAGAGAGATGTTGTGTAGTGTACAATTTTAGCCGCGAGAGTCGGTGCATCCTCTCGTTTCCGGGTGTGTCCGGTAGGGACATGCGGACAGCTGCCACGCCCGCTCCTGGCCAGCCTGGCCCACCCAATGCCCCTCCATCGCCCGCGCGCGCTTCCTGCCCGAAACGGTCAGCGCCGCTCCAAAGAATCGGTGTCGCATTCATCCCCGGGCAGAGCGGACACGACCTCTCACTGGCGCAAGAGTGATGGTTGCTTCGTCCGTCCAACTTACTGCTGGGTCTATGTGATTTGACGTCTCATTGGTCTTTATTACTAAGGTGGTAGGACTGCTGGATGTCCCACGCTTTCGGCGAAAGGAGGTATACTACTACTACTAGATTATAATTTTCTCCATTCTTACAGCGGACGCGTGCAAGAGCAGTGAAAACACACAGGCTAAGTGATTACATGGCCCACCTCACACTACTATCACCGTGCGACACCTAACTCTTTACATAGTACTCCCTCCGTTCCTAAATATTACTAGATGAGTCCCCGCGATTATATCTCTCTGCACAAAATTATCGATTTCATAGAACAAAAAAAACTCTATAACTGAATGAAAAATGTGGTAGCCAAACTAAATAAACTCCCATCATCATTTAGATCATCCCACGTATGGAAAAAAGATCAGCCAACTCCTGAACTTCTACTGCATAATGGGATTATATTTTTCTTTTTGACATGTTAATGGGACTTAAAACCTCACTTACATGCATGCTACCGGTGCATGCTTGCATGCAGACATGTTGATGTGATTTAAAACCCACTCACATGCATGTGGCACGGTATTTCTGCATGCTTGCATGTGGCTTAGTGCGGAGCCTCTCAACGTCAAGATCAGACGGCTATTATGGACTGATTTACTTCATCTAACGGCTACATCAATTTTGATGACGTGGCTCAAGGAGAGGATAGAGAATTCCTGGTAGTGGGGGCTAGCTATTACTAGTAGATATTAGTCTTTGTAGAGATTCCACTACATACAGAACAAAATGAATGAATCTACACTTAAAATGCATCTATATACATCCGCATGTGGTTCATAGTGAAATCTCTACAAAGACATATATTTAGGAATGGAGGAAGTACTAGTATAATACGTACTGTAATTTATCAGCGAGATAAATTTTTACAATGCTATGAAGCTTCCAGCTACTGTTACGTGTATCCTGCATCCAAGGTTGCCCGTTGCAACATTTCATCAAATACAAAGGAGACTAACATGCATGCTATTGCATCTCAATGATTGACAGATCATAGCAAATATGTACTCCCTCCATTCCAAAATAAGTTTCTCAACTTTGTGCAAACTTTAGTACAAAGTTGTGCTACTACTAAAGTTGACACTTATTTTGGAACAAAGGCAGCTAAAGAAAAAAAACGATCCATGCAGTCCCTAGCCCTTGAACCGTGAACCCTGACCAGGCTTCAATTTGCTGGCAACGTTCGAGCTTCCTAATAAATGAAGTTTGCAACCTTTTGACCATCGGATCATTTTGTGCAGTTTCACCAAAATCGAGATGAGCATCCCTGTGGCAAAGAAATTGAGCAAGCGTGATTAGAATAAGATTACTGGGACTAGTTAATGAGGCATAAACTCATCAAAATACAGTACGTAGAAGCCAGTAGAGGTATGTGCGGGGCAAAGAAGTAGAGAAATATCCACATGGGGTGATGTGGGCAGCTGGAGCAGTGGTGCAAGCCAGCTGTAAAGGGAGTTGTACCTGAGGGACGTAGCTCAACCTTGAGGAGGGCGGCGGGGGGCGCCAACTGCCCACGTCGCGGCAGTGAGCAAGGGACGAAGGCAACCTCACCGGCTTTGTGAGAGAGAACGGCGGGGACCCCTGATCGAGATGTGCCGACAGTGGGTTTTCGCCGTCGGCGACGGCCACCGCATCTACACTAAGCATCCACCCCTTCCCCAAGCGGACGTGATCCACCGGGATGTTAGAGATGTGGCCACAATCGTTTTGTGCGAGAGAGTGTGAAGAGAGCAACCCCAGCAAGCAACCATGTAGGTTGGCTCGTCCTGACTATGTACTCCTTTTCTCTCCATATGAACCTATCATATTGCCTACGTGCCACTGAAGAAAAAAAATTATTTATAAATGACGCAACACCTACTACTCGTTCTCCTATAACCTTGCGCTTGGCATCTCCAAAATATTGACCTTGCGATTGGCTCTTCGCCTCTTCGGGAAGTCGAGCAATAATGGTAGTGCAGTATATATCGTTCTGGCTATATGAGACCGAATGAATTGCTGCACATCCACCACGTGGGCGAGGGTCAAGGGGCGAGGGAGAGTGCTACATACAGAGCAAAATGAGTGAATCTACACTCTAAAATACGTCTATATACATCAGTGTTTGGAATATGTACTAGTAGTTCATATTGAAATCTACTAAAGGACATATATATTCCAAACAATATGATATAATCTCTATAACCAAGGTAGTAGGGACGAGGAGTAAACGGAGGGAGTAGTAAATTTTTCTCCTCGTCCTGCGAGCCACCGCACGCATGGGCGAGGGAGCGGGCGTAAGGCGTAGTAAGCAAGCTTCACCTCATCCTGCGAGCCACCGCGCCCGTGGGCGGGGGAGACGGCGTACTAAGCAAGCTTCTCCTCGTTCTGCGAGTTGACGGGACACATCAAAAGTACTCCAGTGTATAGAGCCTTGCCTCTAAGGTAGGCCCCACATGGTTTGCCTCTTTTTTTAACAAAACACGTCAAGTCGCAATTTGTTTGTTCACCCGTGGTAGACGATCCTCCCTCCACCAAGTGGACAACCAGTACATGTACCAAATTACCACGTGGTCTGCCTTTTTCGTACAGAAATGAGCTCCACCGTGTACCCGCGCGGGTGTGGTTGGGAAAGAGACGGGAGTACGTGCACCGTGCATGCACCTCTTCTCTTCGTGCACGTTCCCCACCTATGTGGGTGTGTGTGAGAGATACAAACCGCGTTCGTGAGTGTTTTTTGTTTTGGGGTGGGGGTGGGGTGGGGGGTTGATTTCGTGAATTATTTGTGGGAATATGTGTCGATGACATCTCAAACAAAATTTTGCATGCAATGTGTGTGAAATGGAGGCCTATCCATATCATACATAGAGGGTCGGGCAATCCACGAGAAGAGACAGAGGGGTCATAGCTATCGATAGAGTCGAAGAGAGGATCAAGTGGGTGGGTGCGAGATCGATGAAGAGAGCCATCGAAATTGTGTGTGTGTACAAGTCAAAGATATAGGGCGACTGGCCTACCGGAACGTTAGAGGGCACACATCAAGTTTGTGTGTGGTAGGGAGACATGACTAGAGTGCTCGATGTATCGGTGTCTATGGGGGGAGGGGTGGTGGGAGGGGTAGGCAGAGGCCTAACTATAGAGGTAGAACGACTCGTATATGTGTTGAGAAGGAGAGACCCAGCTATGTCTTGAGGGAGATCGGTCGACATCCATACATAACTGAAGGATGGGAAATATGATGGGGGAGAGATGGAGGAGAGAGAGAGGGAGGGAGAGAGAGGGAGAGGGGTAGAGTGCTGGATGGGTGATGGAGTTGCTTCTCGAAGATGGTGGGAGAGGCCTACTAGACAAATTGAGGGTGGAACTGCAATGTTATAAATAAGAGTGGGGATGTGTTTCTGTGTGTGCCTATGCGTGATAGATCTGTCGGGACACATCCATGGATGATGAAGGGGAACCATGTGTTTGGTAAGCAAACCTAACTAGATCGGTAGATCAATTAATGTTTGTCGGAGGAAGGGAGAGACACAACTAATGAGGTAGATCGATTGACGTGTGGGTAAAAACGAGTTATAAGGACCTAGCTAGCTATATGTATAGCGAGAGATCGGTCGGTGTATGTCCATTTGTTAGAGGCTAATAAGGCCCAGCGAGACGGATAGACAGAGAGAATGGAGCTAGGAGGTGGTGCGAGAGGACCAACTACTAGCTAGATAGGGGGAGGAGTGTGCGGTTGTGAGAGAGCGATGAAAAGAGGGGCGAGAGTTTACACGTGTGTCTGACCGTATGAGAGACACGAGGCAAGGACACATAAAGGAGGAGATTGAAGGTGTGTTTGTATGTTGTAGGTAGGCATCATTGGAGAGGTTTATCGATCGGTGTGTGTCGGAAAGGAGTTGTGGAGACTCTGGGAGAACGACCTAAAGAAAAAAATGAATGTGCCCGGTGGATAGAATGCCGAGGGAAGGGGAGGGCGAGGAGGGCGTGTGCATGCACGAGAGAAAGTTAGTGGTAGCTACAAAGGTTAGAGGATTGTGTGGGTGTAAGAGACTAACAAAGATCATAATTTGATATGAAAGCGGATTCATATATTTGAATAGGAGATCATAGTGTTTTAAACATTGCATGCATGAATATAGTGGTGATACATGTGTTGTGCATATGTTATACCATAATGTGATAATGCATGGTGTTTGCAACTCACAGCTAAATGTCGAACAATCTAAACCATACTATACATTAAACAATCTCACATTTTATTTGAATTTGTGATAATGTGTGGTGTTTGCAGCTTACAACTAAATATCGAACAATCTAAACAATATTATATTTCGAAATTACAACACGCGCGAAAACGCCCACCTCCTGTGAAATCCCGACACACGAAATGCTCGTGGTACCCCTGAACCAAAAGAACCCCCTCAAATCGGTGGGGGTACTTTCGTAACTTACCCCACATTTCGGACAAGCGCGTCTCTAAGCCATGGTTCCCCACTGCCATCCCATCCGCCCACCCATTCGTACACCGAGGCCGCGAAAACCCGCGACGAAACCCCACACCCTGCTCCGTCCGCCACCCAGCCGGAGCCTCTTCCCCGACGACGTCGTCCACAGCAACACCTCGACGTCCCTCATCCAACGTACCGGATGAGGATCCGTTGTCGATCTCATCGTCCCGCCGGTTCAGCCACACCGTCCTCCACCTCCAAGGAGCTGGCCCGACATTCCCCTCCTCTTTCGCGCCACCTCCATTCCCACACCGTCGTCTTCACCTGCACCACCGGAAGAGCACCATCATCACCGTTTCCTTGGATGAAGCTGCGGCCTAATCGGTGCCACCAAAGAGGTTGTACACTAATCGCCGCATTTTCTTCTTGATTCGATCTCACGGTGCTGCCGGCGCTCGGTCCCGAGCCGACACGGCGCGGCTCCATCCACGGCGGCGTCGCCGGCCACTTCCTCCACGGCGTCGCTCCCTCGGCAGCGACGTCCACATCAGTAGGACCTGCTGCTGCTTTAGCTCTCGCTTGTGCTGCTGCTCTGCTCTTGCTCTCGGTCCCCTGCCTGGTCTGATCTTGCTATTGCTCTTGCTCGCGTTGCTGCTCTCGCTCTTGCTCTTGCTTGCGATGCTGCTCCGATTTAGCTACACTTCACTCCGATGCCCGGGGTGAAGGAAGAACCAGCCGCAGCGGGGAGGGGGGCTCGCCGGAGAGGTACCCCACTATCTATCTTAGGGTTCAGGATGGGGGCGGTGGTCGCCGGCGGTGGCGGGGCGTTGGCGGGGCGGTGGCGTGGGGATCACC
>NC_041392.1:262698370-262731966 GCF_002162155.2 Triticum dicoccoides
AGTCTTTTCGGGGCGGGCGGGGCGGCGCACCGCGGGCGGCGGGGGGCTGCTCTTTGGCCGGCTTAGGGGGTGGAGGTTGAAGATGAACAGCAGGCCCTTGATTTCGTATCCAACGGCTGCAAAATCGACTGGCCAGAGATGAAAAAGTCAGTCGACCGACGTGTAGCCTCACCTTGCTAGTGCGTCCAGTTTCAACAGCAAAATTCAGTTTCGACAGCAAAATTCAGTTTTGACAGTTAAGTTCAGTTTCGACAGTTAAGTTCAGTTTCGACAGTTAAATTCAGTTTCGACAGTTAAGTTAAGAGATGAGCAGCTGATGTATTTTACATCTAGCACTTCGTGGTTATGTATTTTACATCATGTATTGGAGATGCTATTAGAATTCCACTCAGGTTAACATTGTTCGTTGTCTCTCTTGTCCTGCTTCAGCCTCGGCGTCGTATAACTCACTGGAGCTGCTCCAACGACAAAACCCTCCATCACAGCGGAGCAGTACCTCGGGCTCCATCTCCAGACGCCTAAGATCTTCTTCCCCTCCTCCGACAGCCAAGTCAGCCAGAGCATCCTCACCGGCCAACCCAATCACGCTGAGATCGACATGGCTTCGCCAAAGAGGTTGTACACTTGTTGCATCTCTTTTTACTCTACATCTTATATATATATTGTCCACTGAGCACACGGATTTGTTCCTTTAGTGTCTCCTTGAAATAAAAAATGTAGGAATTTCAATTTTCACTTGTCCTCCTTTTCAAATTCCTATTCATGAAGCACAAGACTAATAGATAGTAGCATAATAGCATTATAACCGTACATTTTCTTGTGGTTTGACTTAATCTCACCATGCTTCTTTGCATCATGTGATCTTCCAATTGTTGTGAATTAAACACCCAAATTGGCAGAAGTCCTGTGTTTTTAAATTCTCTGTTTTGCACGTGCATTCCTATCCTATTCCTGTCTATTCCCTATCCCTACATTGTTGTAATCCTCCAAATCAAACGAGCCATTATAGAATTACTTCTCTTACAGATAGTTGTCAAAGAAAACCTTGCGTGGTTTGTCCTGCTCCTGCTGCGCCGTCGTCCACCCCAGCTGAGGTGCTCCAACGACAGAAGGGTCCAGCACAGTATGGATCCGGCCTCCAGACTGTCTTTCGTCGCCTCAGATCTTCTTCCCCGCCGCTGGCAGCCATGAAAACTGGTAAGTGCATCTAGTGCCACCCCTAGTTGGTTTTGGAGTATTGACGACAAACCTAGTTGAGGGACTAATGTGTTTGTGAGAATTGCAGGAAAACACAGGTAGAAGTCCCTCATTGATTCGGTTTTACTACCAGAGATGACCCCTAAAAATGTATGAAGACATTGAAGACAAAGGTGGTATATGAAGATATTCACATTGAAGACTATGACAAAAGAAGACACGTTATGAAGCTTATGGAACTCGAAGACTTAGATCTTTCGTAGTTCTTTTTCTTTTGTGTTGAGTCATAGGAACCACCATACTGTTAAGTGGGGTCCAGGAGAACCAGTCAGAATGACTGAAGTGATGCCTAAATCAAAAACCTATGTCTTCGAGTGAAGACAATGAGAGCGAATCTTGTCCAGAGCTGGACAAGTCAGCTTTGCTTGTAGCCCAAGTAAAGTTGCCATGAGAGTTCGAAATCTGACCGTTGAGACACGTGTCAGTTCCTTAGTGACCTAGGGTCATTTTGGACAAATCAGGTCGGGTTGCCAAGTGGCTATAAATAGCCCACCCCCACAACCATAAACGGTTGGCTGCTCAGATTTCAGTGCATGGCTTTTGTCATTTGAGAGCAACCCACCTCAAAGCCTTTGAGAGAAAAAATCCTAGTGAGGAGAAAAGCCCTAACCACCCAAAGCCAGAGTAAATTGGGCATCACTTAAGTCTTCGTGTCTGTGTGTTCTGAAGACTTATTACACTTGAGGACTGTGAATCCTCCAGACGGTTAGGCGTCGCATTCAGAGCATCCAAGAGACATTGTGGATTGCCAGTGAACGAAGTTTGTGAAGGTTTGGTAGTCTACCTTGAAGACTTACCAGAGTGATTGGGCGAGGACTAAGTGACCTTAGCTCAAGGAGAATACGATGAGGACTTGGTGTCCTGAACTGTGTGTTCAGGACTGGGTGTCCGGGACTGTGTGTCCTAAGGTTTAAATACCTATCCGCTCCAACCAAACGTATAGTTGTCACAGCAACTGGAACTGGTCCAACATATCATTGTCTTCAACGAGTCACTGGTTTTATCTTCACTTCCTTCTCTTACTGTTACTCATTGTGAAGCCATTGCATGCTTGCTTTATCTTTTTGTCTTCACAACGTGAAAGTATGATCTGTTTGGCTTCATAACTTCTTCCTACCTGATCCTTGTTACACTGAAGTTGTTTGTCATTGTGCTTTCACTCTATTGAATACATGACCATGGCTGGCCTAGTGTAATCTAACTTCCGCTGCATAGTAATAGGCATACTCTTTGCTGTTTGTCTTCATAACTCTCATGTTTTGAAGACATTCATAAAAATCGCCTATTCACCCCCCTCTAGTCGATATAACGCACTTTCAAAACTGCACTACCATCATCAACCGAGCAAATGACCTCGAGGACTACACGGGTCTGCAAGGGAGGTCGCACTCTTTCGTGTCTGCTTACGTTATGCATCGCTTAATATTACATGCTACTTTATCGTCCTATTCACCGATTAGACTCTGAGTCAGCTCCAAACTAATGGTCAAACTTGAGTTTTTAAATGGTTGTGGGGTACATATCGGGGCCGCTATCAATAGTATCTATTTACTATCTGGTTAATCTCCGGTGTCTACTATGAGTTTCATGTTGGGTGGGAAACAAACAGTAAAGAAGCCATTATCTGTATTTTTTAACTGAAGCCATTATCTGCCTGCTATTATTGGTTTTGGGTCTATCCACAGGTTGCTACCATCACTCTGGAGTTCTGCATGCACTCCTTACATAATCTCACTATGTTTTATTCCTATGCATGACAGTTATTGTAAACAATGGAACTGAACATGTAGAGCAAAAGAGACGAGCCTTGTGTGGCAATAAAATTTCATGCAGACGTCGCTCCATGGTAGGCGCAAAGGCAGCCCCCCTCCATGCATTTCGGATTGTAATCGAGAGGAAGATATCTGTTCTGAGGGGGATTCAGAAGGAGAAGACAACTCCTATTTACCCCCTGAGGTCTTCGCTCTAACTTGGCATGCTGATGTTGGTTATATCATGCATATGGTGTCTTGCATTGCTTACTTTATACATCAAATATGTCATCTGCTTAGTTTAGACATCCTTTGTGTGAATGCCATCTGTTTAGTTTATTCATCGTTTATGTGAATTCTGCAACGCCATCTTGTTTAGCCAGGCATCATATATGTGAATTTTGCAATGCCATCCTGCTTAGCCAGTCATCTTATATGTAAATTATATCATGCCATCCTTTTTTTCGTTACATATTACATTTGTCAACAATGTTATTACATTCAACTGCTCTTCGTGTGCATCAGCCATTTGACACGGTGATGGAAAATTCTGGAGTGAAAACAAGGTCTTCAGAGCAGACTATGCTATCTGACGAAGCGCATATCTCGCTGGTTACGGATAGCTCCTTAGAGGAGGATTCAGAGACAGATGACCAGTCCTATCCCCCCCCCCCGAGGTGTATGCTCTAACTTGGCAGGGTTATGTTGCTCATATCGTGGGTATGGTGTCTCACATTGCTATGTCATTTGATTAGTTTAGACATGCTTTGTGTGAATGCCACCTATTCAGTGTCTAATTACCATATATGTGAATTACACATTGCCATCTTGTTGCAAGACATTATATATGTGAATTATACAATTCTATCTTGTTGCAAAGGCATTATATATGTGAATTATGCAATGCCATGTTGTTTAGCCAATCGTCATGTATGTGAATTATATCATGTTATCATTTTTTGTATTACGTGTTCCATTTGGCGACAACGTTTGTATATTCAACTACTCTTCCTGTGCATGAGCCATTTGAAGCGGTGATGGAAGTATCTGGAATGAAAACAAGGTATTCAGAGCAGACAATGCTACCTGCTGAAGCAGACATCTTGGTAGTTACAGAGAGCTCCTCGGAGGAGGATTCAGAGACTGATTACCAGTCCTATTTCCCCCCTGAGGTCTATGCTCAAACTTGGCAGGGTTATATTACCCATGTCATGCATGTTGTCTTGCATTGCTTAGTCTTTACATCATATATGGATTGCCATCTGCTTACTTGCTTACTATATAAATCATATATTTGAATTATATCATGCCATCATGTTTACATAGTACATACACATCATCTATCTGAATTATGGCATGGCAAACCATTTAATAAAGACATCATATAGTTATATCATCTCATACTGTTTAGTGTTTACAGTGATCATATTTTGAATTATGGCATTCTATCCATGAATGTATGTGAATTATGGCATGCCAACCTATTTAATAAACACATTATATAGTTATGTCATGTCAGCCTGTTTACATAGTCTCATATTTTGAACTATGTCTTTCCATCTTTTTTAGTTAGCCATCATAATGTGAAATTGTGTCATGCTATCCTGTTTAGTTAGCCATCATATATGTGAATTGTGTCATGCTATCCTGTTTGGTTAGACAACATAAATATGAATTATTTCATGCCCTCTTTTATTCCCCACTATCCATTGCACCTGTCTATCATACAATGTCTATACTTTCAATTACTTTTCTTGTTTATTAGCCATTTGAATTGGAGAGCGTGATGGCAGTATCTAAGGGAGTAACAACGCGGTCTTCCGAAAAGATACTGCTACTAGTTGATGCAGATAGAACCACAGCTGTACTTTCCCAAGGACCAGATCCACCACACATAACCCAGACTCTCGCAGATTGTACCCCTACCCAGTTGGATAGAGAACTAGCTACACCCCTTCTAACCCCAACCCCGGCAGATAGTAACCCAGTTCAAGTTGACACAGCACCGTCTCCACCATAGAGCACCCAAACACGAGTAGTTAGTAAAGGAACTACAGTGCCCAAAGCACGAGGACCACCACTCCGAATCTCAACTCAACGCTTAAAGGAGAAGAAGATTTATTCTCAGGTCAGATTCTGTAGCTATGGTTCATACTCCTTTGCTCTTGCATGACTGTATTTACTCATACCAACTATTTTCAAATTTGAAGGATGGAATTGAAACTCCAATGGCCCAACAGGTATGTTTTAAACCTGTTTCTTTAACTAGTTTGCTGTTGTAACCTGTTCTATGTTGATTTCAGTTTCAATCGAATAAACAGTTATGTTCTCATGTCATGCACATTACAAGTGTTGTTATTGCTCTATAGTTACCCACACTTATATTCTGTCTATTCTGCTTTCTCTTGAACAAATATTATTTGAATTGTGTCTCTATCTTGATTTGACAACAAAAACTAGAATGGTATAGACCATAAAGTGACCATGGTACGTAGATATATGTTTGTTTCATGTTGTTATTGTGTCCACTTTACTACTGAACTCATTTACCAAAATGAGTTTCATATACAACAGGGTAAACATGTGATGTGTCCGCTTGTTTCTCTTTTAGAATGCGGACAAAATATTGGAGAACAGTACCGCGTTATCCAATGGTAAAGGAAGTAATGCAAATAAGGTTCAAGATAGTGAGACATCCCTATTGGTCTCCAAGAAAGCTGATAAAAACTATCTTGACGACAGTGAGGGAACCCAAAAGTGTTGTCTTGATGTAGTGTTCGAGTTACTGGCCACTACCGCTGGCACAAGCTCTTCGAACTCGTTGCTTGAATCAGTTCATCTTCTTGAGTCTCAACTTCAAGTTGAAATACATCGATCAGATGTGCTGCGATAGGAAACTGAAGGACTGAGGAAGTCCCTGCAGAATTCAGATGCATATTTTCTGGTGCAACAACAAGCACTGGAGGATTTAAGCGCCAAACAAGAGAAAGTTAATAAGCTCGCTAAGCATCTTGCCAGCATTATGGGTACCCAGGATATTGTTTCTTGAGATCTTCTGAAGTGGTTTCAGTTCTGGATTTGTTTTCTTGCGGTGTTTATTTGCGCTGGTCGCCAACTTTGACAACCAGTGTATATGATATGCTGCATTGTTCCCTATATTTGCACTGGTGGCGAACTTTAATGCCCAGTGGATGTAATATGTGTAATAGCCGTGATAGCCTAGCGTTAGTTGCTTGCTTATTTATTTCCTTGTTGTCTTGTTTATTTGTTTGCTTGTAGTCATTGCAGTTCTTTTTCCGCGGTTAGCTAGTGGCTGCAATAACCTATTTTTTAAAATTAGGCCACAATAACCATGGGCTAATATTTACTGTAGTGACACTGGGCCTCCTACTGGCCATAGAAACAGTGGGCCATCTACGGGCCATAGAAACAATGGGCCTTCTACGGGCCGTAGAAACAATGGGCCTTCTGCGGGCCGTATTATCAATGGGCCTTATACGGGCCGTATAATCGATTGGCCAAACATGGGCTAAACAGACCGCATTATGGTCGTAAACGGGCTGGAGTTGGAATCGTCCGTTCATGGGCCGACCATAACGGGCCATCGTTAATAGGCCGTATTTGATGACGCTATGAAATCGGCCCAACATATTAACGGACCACAAATGGGCCGACTGTAACCACGGGCTGAATTTGGCCCACAAGCAGAAAATGACAGTAATGGGCCATAAGTAAACGAATGCTGGAAATGAGCCCAAGAATAAATGGGCTTTGAGAAGGCCGAAACATAACATGGGCTGGAAACGGCCCAATGAAATAACGGGCCATTAATGGGTATAAAGTGACACACTGTTCATTACGGGCCAGTTTCACCACGAGCCGTTAATGGGTGTAAAGTGATACACTGTTCATTATAGCCCAGTTTCACCATGGGCCGTTAGTAGGCCAAGAGTTACATAGGGCCTCATATGGGCCGAAAGACGTCATGGGCCAGAAGTGAAAACGGGCTGGAATCATATTGGATGGCCCAGATGATGCTACTGGGCCTAATTCGGACAGGGTGTAACGGGCCTTGGCTTAGCGGGCTGTAAATGGTCTATATTCGAACAGGCCGTTAACAGGCTTTCCATGTGCCGGCCCGCCAGCTTTTGACCAAGTCAAACGGGGCGGCCTTTTCACAGGAATGGGCCTCTGTTGGGCCGTGCCACGTGTCGACATATCATAGGAGCCTTCCGTCCAATGAGTGGTTGACATCTATCCCAACGATGAGCCGACATGTGTTTCCTCTAGCCAATGATGATTTTACACGTGGAAAATCCCCATTGATCGGGGCTGTTAATGGGTTACCGGATCCAAAACCCGACCCGATAGCTTAACGGCGTTCCGTTATGGTGGATGCCATGTGTCGGTCACCCTTGACAAAAGCACTTCTGTGACGCGCGATTTATCGTCATGGAAGTGGACACTTCCGTGATGATAATTTTAGTAATGTCATGGAACACTTCTACGACAGCACAGGTATGACTATCTTGATTCTGTCATAAATTTGTCGTGGACGTACATGCATGACAAAAAAACGACCTACTGTGACAAACACGTATCATCACGGAAGTGTATTTTTTTGTAGTGAAAGGGGGGGGGCACTGTCTCCTCCCCTCATGGGAAGAAAAGGGCCGCCTCCGAAGATTGGGAGTAACAAGCTCCTAAGCAAGGCAAGATGCCTCTGTCGGGTGGCTCGGGCTTGGACGATGCCGAAGCGCGGTCTCATGACGAGGACAAGCCTCAGGACAAATCATAAGTGAACAAGGATGTTTTAAACATCTCCCACTCTTTTCTTATGATGCCTGGCACATATATTTTTTGCAGTTCGGCACACAGTCTTCTTCAACAATCCTCTTCCTCGGGGGACCTTCTCCCCGAAATGATGGAAAGCGAGACGCCTCGACCGGCCTCTCCACCCAATAGGGCGGACGACTTCGAGGTGTCGTCGCGGAGGGTCTCCCCCGACCAACAAGTGGTGCCAGGGATGATGAAGACATTACTTGAAGGTGCACCTCGGTGGCCCAGGGTCCGGGGATCGACAATGAAGGCCCCGAACAGTCCACTCCGCAGCCGAATACGAATGAACGGATCCCTGCAAAGGGAGGCAGTACTCCTACAGGTGCCTCCGGAGACCCAGAGGCGCCAGATATATTGACGGACATGCTATGACAGGCATCCATTTCAGAGGAACATCGTACCTTGATGGGCAAGGTGGTCGAAAAGATCATGTCCGCGTAAAGCGGATTGAATGAGGCCTTCGTGGGCCTGCTAAGAGGCTTCAAGGTTTGTGATGTAATGTTTTCAACTATATTTTATTTCCAAAGATGCACTTGTGTATAGGTAGTAGCCCCTGAGACTCGGGTTGGCTTCCCATGGGAGGCGAACGGAGGATCAAGAAGAAATATTCAAGAACTAATCTGATTAATTTCAACACAGGCTGCCTCCCCCTGGCTACTTCCTAGACTACGGATATTACCGAGCTGCAGCGGAAGCTTGATGTGGCCGGGGATGACATTGCGTTAACCAATATGCGTCTTAACAAGACGCAAGGTATGTATTCGGGGCAGTCCCTTCACGTACATTTTTGTGATATACGCATGACGCTGAAAGTTATATACTGGAATATGCATGAGTGCAGATGGTGCTGCCGCCATTGAAATTCTTCGGGCGGAGCTAGCCCGAGCCAAGGAGCAGGCCCAGTTTAGTGATGCAGCTGCCGAAAAGGCATTGGCTGAGTTAAAATCCGAACAAGCTTCTCGGCGCCAAGATGAGGAGAAGATATCCATGATGGCGCTCGAACTAAAAAATGCTGCGAGCCGCTGTGAACTTCTTGAGAAGGAAAATGAAGCTAAAACGGCTGAATTTGACAAGGCCTTACGAGAGGCAAGAGAAGCGCGGTCTGAATCGAGAGAAGCCCGTGAGGAGAACCGGCAAGCTGGGGAGATTGCGGCTGGTAAGCCCTTTTTATTACATACTAAGTTCGGCGATCCAAATTATGCTCAGCTTAACCAAGTATGGACTTCTCTAGACGTGTTTTTGGAGCTGCCGAAGATTTCATCCAATGTGGCGTTGTTTTACCAAGCGCAAGAGGGGTATGCAACGGAGAAGCTTTTCTGGTAATAGTTCGGCGTATCTAAATGTCCTCTGCTGCTGAATGAATAGATGTCCTAATGGGCGAGCTTCATAGGATGTCCGGTGCTGCCATGAAGAATGTCATACTTTAGATGTGGCCGACTGAGCCGATTCCAAATAGCTATTTTGGCTTGGTGCGGCGGCTTGCTGATGCGGTGCCACGTATCGACGCCGTGAAGTGGTCGGCGTGCATCAAAGGTGCACGGATGGACTTTGCTCGAGTCAAGACATACTAGGGGAAGATGAAGTCCGTCGATGTTGCGGCGCGGGCTCCACCCAAGGGCAAGGACCATCACGCACCAGAGTATTACTTTGAGGACGTCTTGGAGGCTACCCGCTTGATAGAGGGTCAATGTTCGAAAGGCATAATATTCGAGTGAATTCTTTATGAAAGAGACAATTTTTGTAGTCAGCCTGTATTGTTTATTTTGCCTAAAGGCTTTTGTTCCTCCTGTGCGGCCGTTTGTATATGATCTGAAAGTTTTCCAGTCGTCGGCTTTAGCCCCCTCGTAGGAAGTACTGGGATGTTTAAAAAGCATCTGATCACTCTTGACCCAACGTCTTGGTCCGTGAAGGAGGTGTCAATGGGGCGAACCAGGCAACCAGACTATAGGGCGTTAACACTTTCACTTAGCCATATGAGTTTTATGGTGGGTCTACGACATAGCCCCTAGTATGTATGTGGCTTATTCATACGATGCGTTTACATATTTGACCGGAAAGAGGTCCTTCGTGTGACACGGAGGAATCGCTAAAGATTCTAATAAGTCATTGAGTGGTTGACCAGCTCTCGCCGCATCATGACAGTCAGTTTTTGGCTTTCTCTACTGAGGTGCTTAACCAGGTGAACTGGAAGCACAATCGCAGTAGTTCTCCCTTTACTACCCTAGCTGATAGAGCGGAACGTAGGATAGCAAGCACAGGAGCCTGGCAACCCAATTATTGACCCAAGACATGATTCGGAGCTGATGCATATAAGGCCAAACTCGCAATGCCGAAGTGCGCTATAGAGCTGTTCGGACTTGTCGGCAACTCGCTTGTTCCCATACTGAGCCCGTGGCAAGTTATGCTGAGGTGTATGTTTGAAACAACCATAGGGGAAAAACTCGGTCCTTTAGAAAAGAATGGATTATTTTACTGGGATCTTGAGTGATGTGCCAATCATGTATATAGATAACAAAGCCGCAACCCCGGCTATTTAATACGCTAGGGGTCGAAGGCAGAGGAAAAAGGCACTTTACAGGCTCGAAATAGATAGTGCGGTCTACAAAATGTAATTTTGGACCTCCTGTCGCACGTCTGTGCTACTTGTCCTCGGTGAAGGGACTCCTTCACAGGAATAGCCCCTTAGGTGGATCCGAACTCCGATGGAATCAGTTTATATGTTTGTCCTTTGCATCACCTGTTTTTAAGAGAGAAGAAAGAAAAAGGAAAGTAGATAAAAAATGTTACTGGAATGCTTGCAGGCTTGTCTGTATTGTGCATCCGCGAATGCCCATGGTATCTTGAGTGCGTAGTGATGTATGCGCGGTACAAATTTTACGGGTATATGAAGTGGGCGGCGGAAGCCGAACTACTATTTCTGCTCCGTGATTGATCGATCCTTAGGGGAAATTGCTTCTGACCCCAGGTATTTGGTTGGTGAACCCTTCCGTCGTCCCTATCGCCTGGCGGCCCGCTCCCCTTGTGTTCGGCGTTGAGCTTGCTGACCTGCTTGAAGACACAACAACTTATGTTGGTCTGATTAGCTGGTTTATCAGGGTGTCTATGAATCTGGCAGGGTTGGTTCAATATCCTGTCTAGGTTGGATGGTCTGTCTCGGTTCACCTTGAATGGCTTTTTCCGTTGACCGGGTTTGGGATTGTTGAATCCGGCGTTGACCGCTGTGTCACGTGATCTGTCATTATCATTACGACTGTTGTGTTTGCTTCATCGTGTCTTGCCATTGCCGTCTCGGATTTCGGAGGTGCCCGAGTCGCTGGTGCTCTTGCTTCTATGAGCGAGCCAGTTGTCTTCTCCCGTGCAAAAGAGAGTCATTAGAGCGGTAAGGGCTGTCTTGGATTTAGGTCCTTCTTGACCGAGGTGGCGTGCAAGCCATTCATCCTGGACACTGTGTTTGAAGGCCGCAAGGGCTTCCGCGTCCAGACAGTCGACGATTTTGTTCTTTTTAACTAAGAACCTAGTCCAGAGCTTCCTGGCTGACTCTTCGGGCTGCTGGACAATGTGACTTAAGTCATCATCGTCCGGTGGCCGGACATATGTTCCTTGGAAGTTGTCGCAAAATGCGTCCTCTAAATCTTCCGAGCTGCCGATAGAATTTTCCAGCAGACTATTTAACTAGTGTCGAGCTAGTCCTTTGAGTTTTAGTGGTAGGTATTTGATGGCATGAAGGTCATCTCTGCGGGCCATGTGGATATGGAGGAGGAAGTCCTCGATCCATACCACGGGATCCGTTGTTCTGTCGTATGATTCGATATTCATGGGTTTGAACCCGTCTGGGAATTCATGCTCCATTACTTCATCTATGAAGAAAAGCGGGTGTGCGGCGCCTCTATGTTGGGCCACACTGCAACGTACCTCCGATGGAGTCCGTTTGCAGTTTTCGGCCCGAGCGTGGCTAGGTTTGTCACATCCGAATAGGTAGCCGTCGCCGCGTGTCGAGGGACATCCTTGTGATCCATAGATTGATCTGGTATGCCCCGCTCTATTGTTTCGGTCCTGCTGGAGGTCATATTTGTGACCGAGAGATGTTTTATCTTTGCCTTTATAACGAGGCGGGGTGGGCTGGTGTTTGGCTCGAGTTGTCGCTTTATCCCGGCCACGTGGTATTCTGTTAGCCCCATTGTGTGATGGTGGTATGAGCGCTCTAGCGCCTCATCGTCGAACTGAGGTAGTAATTTGCGCTTCGGGTAACTTTTGGCGGGGCGCTTAGGGCCGTATTCTTCGGCTGCTAGGACATCGGTCCATCTATCATTTAGCAGATCTTGATCAGCTTGAAGTTGCAGCTGCTTCTTTTTCAGGCTTCTTGCAGTGGCTATCAGCTGGCTCTTGAAGCGCTCCTGCTCGAGAGGTTCCTCAAGAACGATGAAATCCTCATCACTGAGGCTCTCCTCATCCTCGGAGAGCGGAAGATAATTACTGTCCTCCGAGTCTTCGTGTATGGCCTGTTCATTAGAGCTATCGTGCCCGTCCTCCCATTCATTCTGTTCGGATGTTGCCCCGACAGGGTCTTCATTGTCTTCAGCAACGTCCGGAGCATTATTTTCTCAGGTGCCGATGTTGTTGTCTTTTGCACGGTGTGACGTAGAGCGGTGCCGCTGACGCCGGTGTCTAGGCTGTGTCACAGGAGGTTTATCCTTAACTGGATCTTCTTTGTCATCGTCGTGAGGTTCTTCACGTGTATCCACCATGTATACGTTGTGCGAAGAAGTGGCCATCCAACATCCGATGGCCGCGCGGGTTTTGGCCATGTTCCTCCTCCACATCGTCGTCCATACCGTCAATGTCTTCGGAGCCGTAATCGAGCATGCTGGTTAAGTCGTCGACGGTGGCTATGAAGTGGGTGGCGGGTGGGGAGCGAAATTCTCCATCGTCAGCCCCTAGTTCGAACCGAATATAGTTCGTTTGCAGGTCCTTCACCAAGGACAGGTTTTTTAATGAGTTTAGCATGTCGCCCAAAGGCGAGTGCTAGAAGATGTTTGTGGCGCTGAACTCGAAGATCGATAAGCGATCAAGTTCAGCGTCCGTGAGCTCACGTGGCTCGGAACTTACGGCCGAAGACGAGTCCGGAGTTCCAGTGACAAAGACGTCGTGAGAGGTTAAGTCTATGTGTGACTCCAACGCCGTGGAATCTGTGGCCTCCGTGGTGGGGTTGATCCTCCCGTTCTCGGATGGCGCAGTCTGCTCCGACTCTAAGGCCAGAGCGGTTACAGGGGCCATCTCCTGGAAGCGGTCTGATGACAGATTTAGGTCATGATCATCGGGGTGACCGGGGGTGGCAGCCGCGGTCTCGAATCTGGCGAAGATAAAGTCTCCACAGATGTCCGCAACGTAGTTCAAGCTCCCAAATCTGACCTGATGGCCAGGGGCATAGCTTTCGATCTGCTCCAGATGGCCAAGCGAATTGGCCCGCGATGCGAAGCCGCCGAACATAAAGGTTTGTCCGGGGAGGAAAGTTTCTCCTTGGACAGCGTCATTATTGACGATTGAGGGGGCCATCAAACCTTTTGGCGATAGCACAGTGGAACTCTCGATGAGAGCTCCAATGTCGGTGTCAAAACCAGCAGATCTCGGGTAGGGGGTCCCAAACTATGTGTCTGAGGTCGATGGTAATAGGAGACAAGGGACACGATGTTTACACAGGTTTGGGCCCTCTCTACTGAGGTAATACCCTACGTCCTGCTTGATTGATATTGATGAATACGAGGATTACAAGAGTTGATCTACCTCGAGATCGTAATGGCTAAACCCTAGAGGTCTAGCTTGTATGGCTACGATAATGAATTCTCTCTCTCCGAACTAAGTCCTCCGGTTTATATATGCACCAGGAGGATCTAGGGTTACACAAGGTCGGTTACAAAGAAAGGAATCTACATATCCGGTCGCCAAGCTTGCCTTCAATGCCAAGGAGAGTCCCATCCGGACACGGGTACAATCTTCGGTCTTCGTATGTTCACAGCCCATCAGTCTGGCCCATGACTAACAGGTCGGACACTCGAGGACCCCTTAGTCCAGGACTCCCTGAGCTGTCGTAGGAGCGGCAACGGCAAGGTGGACGACGGTGCCGATGAAGCGAGACGACGCGATGAAAGGATCCTGGTCCGGCACCATGGATGAGAGACGTCCATCTCTTGCAGTGCACGACGGGGTAGGGGTAGCGGCTCCGGCAAGGTGGAGGATGGGGTGGCGGACGGAGGAGGCTGGCCACAGTGGGGAGGTTGTCGTGGCACCATCGGTGTATGAATGGGGAAATGGAGGGGGAGGGGGGTTTCAAACTTTGGGACGCGCTTATCTTAAATGTGGGAAAGTTACGAAGTTATCCCCCATTTAAAATTTTAGACATCATGTCGGTTGGGGATAGGACGGTAATCTCGCATCTCCCAAATATTTGCCGGTAACGATTTCGGGCGAGGAGAGGGTGTTTTGCCGCCCACGGTTGGCGCCCATAGTGTATGAACGGGGCTGACAGGTAGGGCGGTTGTGTCACGTCTGAGGTAAGTTACACATCTGCCCCTATTTAAAATATTAGCCTACATCGATTTCGAACGAGGAGAGTTTTTTTCGCCGCCCACCGTGGATGAATGGGGAAATGGAGGGAGAGACACATGTCTTTCGGATGAGCTTGAATCAAATGTGTTTTGCCGCCCACGTTTGGCGCCACCGTGTCTGAATGGGCTCAAAGGCCATCGTGTCACGTCTGATTGAAGTTACTACTCTACCCCTATCAACGGCAGTGTAAATCCGGTTGATAAGGATGTCATGTGTCAGGGGTAGACAGTAATTTCCATCTCGCAAACACTTGCTTCGGGCAGCCCACAAATGATAGTGGGTGTTTAGCCGCTTCGTTCAAAATTTGGGAGAATTAGCATTCACGTTTGCCCTGGGCCCTGGCAACTAAATCTAAATCCATTTTTATTCGATTACGAATATCCATAGATAATTCTGCGTTTTGTTATTTATTTCTTCAAAACCACAACAAAGATTTATTCCATCTTTATATATGATTATGATTCAGAAATGTCATGATCTTCAAATTTAGTAGGTTGGATACACTTTGAGTCGAACAGTTATTTCATCCAATACAATATGCTCACACGAAAAATAGTTCACCTTATGTCAATCATACAAGTACTGAGGATTACCTCGCCTAAAAAATTCAGATCATTACAACACATTACAATAATCTAATGACAATCTCAACTGCTATATAAAGAAGAACTGGGATTACCCTATGCTTCAGATAGCAGAAACAGTAGGACCTCCTCCGTCTTCAAATGCAACATTCTTACTTCCTCCAATTCTTGGGTTGCTTGCATAATGTGTGCAACTAATTGCATAATTTCCAACTTCAAGATCGAGATTACCTCATTCATGGCAGCCACACCATCTCTTTCTGCCTCTAGTAGAGCCTCAAGAACTATAATATATGTGCTCAGACTGGTCTCCGGCGGTGTTGCCTCTGAACTGCTACCATCTGGTAACATGGATGGCGCACTTCTTCCACAAATAGATTCTGGGGTTGTACATTGTGTCCTTGTGTGAACGGCATCCTGAAAGGTTTCCGCTGGACATAAGTAAGAGATAGTTATAGCATGATCCAGGCAGTAAGCTCACATGGTAAATGACATACGAATTATTGCCGAGCATGGCAAGCTATATTTAAATGGTTCGAAGCAGCATCATCCAAAAAGAAATTAAAATGGTAAGATGAAACTAGGGATGTAAGTGGAAAATAAACGACATCCGCCAGTCCCATCTAGTTAGTTTTTGCTAGCTCCCTGGTTCATTTTCCTCAAAAAAACAAAAAATCTTTTGAACTATCATACCACTAGTGGACTTTAATCAGGATTAAACGGGACGCAGTTGACATCCCTAGTTGAAAGGGAGTGTACCACCACTATATTTAAGTTGCCAAGGCATCTAAGCAGTTGAAATAATCTGAGAAAGCACTTAACAGTGTCGCCTCATATAAACTACAAAGACAGTCTTGTGATGAAGTTCAGAGGAAAAGTTAAGGACTCAAATGAACTAGGCATGCATTTCTTTACAATAGTACAGCAGGCACTGCTGACATATTGGCCAACTCAGGTATAGCGTAACAAGTAACAAACAAGTATTCGAATCAAGCAATACCGCAAAGCAGACAACTGAACTATTTGTTATTCTGTAGGATTACAGGTTGAGGGCACAAGCCAAGAAAGCAGCCCACACACATTACATTTCACATGTACTAAAACACGATGGCTTACCATATGTTGTTGTGAAGCCTTGCTACTGTTGCAATGTTCTTTGAAGATATCGTCAGCATCCCATGGTTGCAAATCTACTTGTCGTAGTTTATTCTGCACCCTCTATTTAGGTAAAATTAATTTTAATCACATGCGCTAGTTCGAATTGATCATCAATGGTTCATCTAAACTAATGAAAAAAGGGTGTGCGCATACACGACAATATATCTGCTTCCCTCTATTTTTATGCTTGTTCGAGGTGCCAGCCCCAAAAGAACAAATATTTTGCTTGATGGGGTTGGCAGCTCCATAATTAATAGAAGCATCAAATTAGTCATGCAACTTGGGTAGATCAAGAACACACAAAAAAGAAATGAACAGAGGCTCGGAGTAGTGATGTAATAGCTAGCATCAGAAAATGTAGGGCAAAACAAACAAAAACCAGCGAAACCACATGCTAGTTTGCTGATGTGTAATTAAGCATAGAGAACATGAAGCAGTCTGATGGAACCAACAGGTGGCATCAGAATAACACCATTATCATAAATATGGCATGCAAGAAGTAAAATAGTAGGCAGTGATATCTAGGAAGTACAGTAATACTTAGAACAAAACTAAAGCATATTAACTATATGTGCACTGGTATGTAATTTAGCACATGTAACATGTTCACTGCCAGAAGTATGGCCCTATAGGTGCAAGCAGAATAACACGTCTCATGAAAAACTGAATGATGCCCTGAAGAAATTCAAAGGTGCGGTGCTTATGCTAAGAAAGTGAACATAGGCACCGGCCGTTGGATAATAGTACCTGATTCTCGGCGGCGTATGGGTATCGTTGGCATACTTGATAGCAAAGGATCTTTGATGGTGCTTGTGTTGCGGTTGAGTTTGGGCCGGCTGTCGCCGTCGCTGAAGCGGCTCCGGTGCTACAGTTGCGGAGCCTGTCACATACAAGAAAGCTCATCTATGGTAAGTGAACAGTTGCACGATAAAGAGAAAGAAAGAGTACAAATCGAAATAACCTGATGAGGCTGCGGCGTTGGTAAAGCCGGGCCGGTGGAGTGGAATATGGCGTCCGTGGAGCGGATCCAGTGCAGTGGACGAAGGCTTTGACGGGCGCGTTGTACAATGCTTTTTGTGAGGCAGATCTGTTTCGGCGGACAAGGGCTTGTATGAAGGGCCAGCGAAGGGACGGACGAGGGAGTCAGTGAAGGGCCTACACGGTGGTGGACGAGGGCGCTGGTTAAGAAGATCCGGTGCGGTGGACCATGATGGCGGTCAAGGAGATCTGGAGCGGTGGACAAGCCAGTCGCTGAAGCGGCTTCGGCGAAGTGGTGAGTTGGCAGTTGGGGGTTCCAAGGTGCGGAAGGTAGATCCGTCGGGGTGTGAGGTCCACCGCTGCGGAGGAGGTCTAGATTCGGCGGCTTGCCGTGGTTGGGGTTGGGGGGGGGGCTCTGGGGAAGAATATTGGGGGCAAAGAGGGGAAAATAATGGAGTTACCAAAGCAGCCCTTTCCGTTCATGTGGCAGGGGTAAAACAGGAATATTGCAGGGCTAAATTTTTGGGCGCGAGATATTTTGATGTGAGTGGGAAGTTTGAAAGCTTTTGGCGCCTGAAATTATATTCTGCTCTTGTACGGCCGACTATGATATCATGGCCGAGAATTTGTTTGTTTTGCATGAAAAAAAGGTGCACGTTTTGAAAATCAATGTCTCCAACTCGAAAATTAGATTGTCCAGTCAATTCAAATATGGATCATTGAGCTACTACAAGCAAATACCTTCATACGGTCCAATTCAAATGAAATTCCAAATGTGTTTATCCTAAATACGATGACAAAAGCCAAAATGTGTATGTGTATGAATAAAGTGGATGATTATAAAGTTTGAACATGCTCGTATGTGTATATCTCTAGGTTTGATATATGAATTTGAAATCACAAAATCCCGGCTTAAAAAATGTACCTCCGTTTAAATGAATTACAAAAGCTAATGATGGAGTCGAATTCCAAAATTCCAATCTTAGGTTTGTAATTCTGGAACATCAAGGTATATCACGCATGTTCGAAAGTATCGTTATCTCATAATCCAAACTGTGAAACAAATTGATCAACCATGAGTGCACACACCGTTGACCATGTATATCTCAATTACGCTAAATTCCCTCAAATATAGACACCTCACTCTTTATCTGAAGCCACCCCCCCTCGTCGCCCCCCCCACACACAGAGAAGTCATTCTCTCCCCCAAACACCAACACACGAGCACATTAACACCCCTCTCTTCTAAAGTCCGGACCCCAATATAGGTCTCTATCATTTTGTCTCTTGAGCATGCACACATCTCTTCCCCCACTCTCTAGATAGGTCTCCTAGCATCTCTATTTCCCAAGCACACACACTATGTAGAGTGTATCTTTCCCATACACACAAAACGTCACCCCCGAACGTCTATCTCCCTAGTTATGTGGTTCTCACACACTCACCTCACACACCACCCCCACTGAAAACAAGCACACTTTGTCTCCTTGTGCACCACTCTCCTCTTTCTATCTCTCCCACATGCGGACCCACCCCAGATCCTACCTGTATACATATATGTCGTGACTCTTTCCATAGCTCCCTAACGTATCATCGTTCTCGATCTCGCACATTGTTCTCTACAAGATCTATTCTAGATCTCTCATGAAGTCCCTATCTCACACACAATGACTCGCTTCCCTTGCGTCTCCGTACATAGGCCAATTTCAAACAACATCAACATTGTCTCCCTATCTATATGCCATTTATGGACACAAACACCCTCTCTCTTCCTCTCTCTCTCTCTCTCTCTCTCTCTCTCTCCGTCGCTAGCTCTCTCTCTCTCTCTCGCTCTCACACCCCTCTCCCACACACACTCGATGTCTCTTCCAAATAGTCTGCTCCCCCCGCCCGCACCCATGCTATCCCGCTACTACACATGTTACACCATCCCCCTTCCCTTATAATAGGTTTACATCATTAGGGGTCTCTCTACTCCACATACACACACTCCCTCCCACACACAAACGCGCGCACAGACACACACAGACACGCACAAACACCCATTAATCTGGATCCTCATCTCTCCCCATGTCCGCATGTGTATCTCACACACTCACTCTCTAAATATGTATATGTGTCTCCACGTTACACAACACAGAGCCCCATGTACATGTCTCTCTCTATCCTCCACACACATAGACACAAAGAATCTGTTATCATTGCCTCAGTCTCTAGACATATCACACACGCACACTGTCTCTCTCTTGCAAACACGCTCAACAAGGGTTTCCCCGTGAATAATTTACCGTCTATTCATCAACAGTCATGGCAGTACGACGAACACGAGATGTGAAAAAGAATAAATCTACACGTGCTTAGACCACCTAGTATGACTACTAGGACTAGAGAAAGCCAAAAAGTGCGCCGCCGTCACCCCCTCCTTATCAGTGGCAGGAAAACCTTTGTTTTACATAGTCGAGAAGTCATTATGCTAAGGCCTCACATGCTGAGGCGTTGAATAGAATGTAGATGCTAGTTTACGGAAACAAGTATCGATAATATGTTCGTATCTCCATACTTATATTTCTTCTCGAGAAATTGGATCTTTTGCCCCACTTTACTTCTCCATAAGATCATTTCCCCCCCTGAGAGGCTATCGGGTGGGGCCCGGGGCGACTGTCATTGAGACAATCATAGGGCAAATCATCCAACCCCTTGTAAAGTGGTGCAAATCATCCAATCCCCCATTTCTTCTCTTATAAAAAACTGAGTTGGTGATGATGGTACGCGTGCCATCTCGCAATATAGACCATCCGATCTATATCTGACGGATGGAAATTAAACTAATAGATACCCGCACCCCTCTCCACATTTGCAGACAAGGCCTTCCCTCGTTCATCCTTATCTCCAACAACCTCATTGTTGAGAAATTAAGAAAGGAAGCCTCTGGAACAAACTGTCCTGGTGGCCGTTGCCAGCATCGTCAATCCCCATGCCTTCGCTCAGTCCGACCACCAATCACCACCACGCCCCACTCCTCTTCACCTTATCTCCTATTTGTCGAGATATCATTAGTTTTTACACATGGTATTACTCCCACATGGGTCAATCACAACAAGTGTTTTATAAAAAATGCATCTTGATGTTCCGTGTAATGCACGAATCTTGCTAGTACTCCTATAGAAGACTAAGTTGGTGATGATGGTGTGTCTGCCATCCGTCGTTTGTGACCATTAGATCTACATCTAACGACTATGAGGTAAGTTGTTGCCTTTTCTCACCAACATCCCACTTGTCTACCAATTTGCAGAAAACCCCATAATTAGTATCTTAAAACCAACCACATCCCTCTCTCACCTCACCAAAACAGCCTAAGGAATATATTCTAATTGAAACATAATATATCTCTAGTGATATATGTTTATCAAAATTAGATTGTTTTGTATCAAGTTTGTGAATAAGTATTATTCTAATTATGATTCATTGCAACGCAGATGAACATTGCTAGTATTTCCAACCATGTAATTTTTTCTTGGTATTCCATAGTTTCGAGTTTTCCATCAAGATATTAGTCACTCATGGTTGATATTTACTTTCAATCATGTACACGTATGCACTATGTAACTAGCCTTGCTTATTGGGTTCCAAAGCTTAACTTTCACTCCTACTTACAATATGTAGAGTATTTAACAAAAAACTACCACTTCCAACCAGCCCTAGGAAGAACCTATTGAACAAAAAATAGCAAAAACATACCCAAAATTTCTTAATTCACGCCAAAAACTACTACCTAGTACACCCTCCGTCCCATAATGTAAGACGTTTTTGCAAGCTAGTTTAGCTTGCAAAAACATCTTATATTATGGGACAAAGGGGGTACCGATTAGGTTAGTTTAAACCCATTTATGACAGGGTTGGCCCACACGTCCGTGCTGACGAGGCAGCTTAAACCAACACATTTTGTTTGACTGTTGACATGACGGACCCACATCTGACCTTCTATCTTGTTATTCCCCCTCAAATCATTATTTTCCTGAACATTACGTCAAACAGTACTAATGCGTGTTCGTCAGTGGCGCCGGTGATGAGCGAGTTGGCCGCCGCTCCGCCGGACGGGCCGGATGCCGCGCTGGCCTCCGCACGGGTTGGCAGGCTGGCCCGAGCGTGACTCACGAGCGAGCAAGCCGTCGCGCTGGCCTTCGCTCGAGCCAGATGGCTGGCCTTAGCGCGGCGCACGTGAGCAAGCCGCCGCGCCGCCGTGCCAATCTAGCTAGCAAACCTTGCAGACAAGTAGCTGGACGGAGCTATCTTGGCTAGCTAGCGGCCATGAGCGCTGGACGGAGCTGGCATCCGGGCTGCCAAAAGATGGCCTCCGCACCGCCGACGGTTTTGACCTCGCCTTCTGCAGACGGCGGTAGCTGCGTGCCTGCGTCCCATGGCTGAGGATGACTAGATGGACGGGTCGGAGGTAGGAGGTCACTCGGGGATTTTTGTGTAGACTGACATGTAGGTCCCACAAGTCATAACACCCGGTCGAATAGAAGGCGTTGACTTAATGGGTGACATGGGCCCTGTTTCGATACTCTAACTCAGGGGTTAGAGTTATATTCTAACCCTGAACTAACTCTAACCAAAGTGGTGTTTGGATGGCAAGGTTAGATTGACAACAAATGTATCCAAACAGGGCCATAGGTTGAAACGTGCCTATAACGACACTTTGTAGAGTAGTCGTTTCTTGGTAGGGCTGGTTGGTAAAAGCATGTACAATGGTTGATAAGGTAGTCTTATCCTAAGTCTTCCATGTATGCAAGTGGTAGTAGTAGTTTCTTGGCATTATTAGTGGTTTCTTGCATTATTAGGGGCTTCTTGTAAGCAACAATGTACTACTAGCGACAAAAGGCAGTTCTAGGTTGCGTTGTACTCCAAGGAGTACTACTAGTGGTCGCGGGAGTGTATACCTCATTTTGTAGGTTTGATCCTGGCCGAACGCACGGCGACCTTTTTTTAAATAGTAACTTCATTGCGAGCCAATATTTTACACGGGTAGTTTGAGTTTTGAAGTCAAACAGACGTGCGGCACCATAATCTGGGTGCACTGGATATCCTAGCAACGTGAACGGGTTTTCCTTCACTCCCCAACATCTCGTGGCTCGCGTGCTCGCCCTAGCCGCACCTCGCTTGCAGCTTCCTCATCAGCTAGTAGCATATTTAAACTAGTGCCTCCTAATTAAGCCCGAGGAGCCGGAAAAGCCTGACGGGGCATTGGGAACTATGCAATATGGCTCTGTACGTAAAGTGCTCTACTACTACTCTGTAGCATGTGGTGTTGCACGCATGGACTTCACTCCATTATCTGCTCTACTATAAAAGAAATTCCTCTTGACGTGTTTTTTAAACGGAGGCAAAAGCTTTGCTTCATCTCATTCATAAAGAAGGAACTACTAACAAAGTTCGACGAGATCCATTACACCTCCACAAATGGAAGCGAAAAGCCTAGTATCATTGTATCAAATAACTGAAATGTTCTGCCCACGTAGTAACCGTTGCTGATAAACAGGCTGCTAGTGTGTGCGTGAGAGGAGCGGCTGAGTAGGCCAGCTACGTGAGAGGAGCGGCTGAATAGAGCACCGAGAGTACCCACTAGGCCACTACGCAGGTGTACTTTCCCTGCATGATGGTACAACGATGGTTCTAGAGAACAGTACGTAGTACCCTCCACTTCCAACTGTAGCTCCTTGGCCCTGAGATTCAAGAGTTCAAAACTGGCGCACTATACTAGAAGTACAGTACATCGCACTACTAGTTGAGAAAGTAGTACTAGTACTGCTACAGTACGAGTACGTACTCCTCCGTCACATAATGTAAGATGTTTTTTGACACTAGTTGGCATGTACAAAAAATAGCAAAAACATACCCAATCCACGCCAAAAACTACTAGCTAGTGCCAAAAATTTCTTACTAGTGCTATTATTTACAATATAATGCAATCCCATAACGTCCCATAATGCTAGTACTAGTAGTAAATAATAGCCTCACACCTTCGCTAAGGAACGATCTACAGTTGGAAGGGACGAGGCCCTGCGGTTACTACGCTCTTATCTCCTCCTCGCCAGTTCCTCTCCCCCCGAAGAGAAGGCAGTTCGTTGCTACTCCCATGGATTCGCCAGGCGGTTCTCCTCCTCATCGGGGTTGGGAGACCTTGGACGACGATCCTCTGGGAGAAATCGCACGCTGCTCCGACGTCCTCACCGCCGCAAGACTCGGTGCTTCCTGCACCAACTTTTTCAAGACGATGCTTAAAAAGGCTTGGGAAAAGGCCATGCTTGTTGGTCTTCCATGCGTCCTCGAGGAGAAGGTTCTTCTATGGGACAATCCTTCGAACAGTCCACCGCTCCCTGGCCATGGTTGCACATTGACTCCACTAGAGTTGCCGACGTTGAGAGGTAGACGGATTTTGTCCGATGAGCAGGTCAGTAATGGAGTTTGATCATGTAGTACTTAGTTATTCCATTTCCATCCTGTAATTTCTCCACTGCCCACCGTCTTATATATAGGTCTGGGTCGGTGCCAACGAAGATTGGATTACATACCTCCGGCCGGATACCACCATCATTTTGCACAACATCCACTGCAGTGCGGCCGTTCGGGTAAACCCCTTCTCAACCATTGGGATCGCCCTTCTGGACTGGCTGGGCTTGAATACGTATGATGATGCCTACATGAGATTGAGGAAGATAGCAATTACAGACCCACTGACAAAGCGACTCGGCTACAACGATTACTATCTCATCGTGGTGTTCGACATAAGGATTGCCATTAATGCAAGAGGCAGTAACGGCAGAGGCTGGCGCATGTTGGCGGCGGCAGATTTGTACCCCTACACGTTTGAAGACGCCGTGCGCCATCTAGGCTGCATCTTCGCGGTGACAAGCCAGGCGACTTATTTCATCTTGTTGCCATCCTACGGTATGGGAGATTACAAACGGAATGCACAAACCATCATTTGCATCCCTAACGGTACTCCATTATTTTGCAGGGACCAGTCATCCCGCGATCAAAATAAGATCGCCGATCCTGGATGTGCATTTGCATCCGCGATTCGGTCGAACCTGGAACCTCGTAGCTGACTTTGGCATATTGGGATCAACTATCTTAGCAGTCGTTACCCATGGTACCACTGATGTGCAACATGGTCACACAATCTACCATGATCGGACCGTCACCATCTACCCAGGTATTCCATTTTTTAACCCTCTCGCCTTCTCTTTCATTGTTGTACTAGTAGTCTACTTATGTACTAGTAGGAATACTTTTTACCTTGGAGGACGTGTATAGCTAGCTAGGCCATTGAAGAGTTGAACCCACTAGCTGCCACCATTTTTGTTTTTCCATGTCTTCCTATCTCATCCATGTAGCCAAGAGTGGCTATAAATAATAAGCCGGTTATTTTACTTCCTCTATATCGGAGTAGTACTATTGGCTGCATAGTATTACTGACCGCCATATTTCAGCACAACATTATTATGCATGGACCTTGACTATGTACGTCACCACGTGTCCAGATCTGAGATGCCGCGCGTACTAGATGAACGGCGCCGAGTTCGACCCCCGTGATGCTACGTGGGTGCCGAGGAACACTCTTGGAGAGTACTCGCTTTTCATTGGGGACAGCTACCCCATTGTGAAGCAGATGCCACCTTCTGTGCACGACACGGAAGGCCTGCCGATCATGAAGCATGGTTGTGTCTTCAGTGCGCACCGCCGGATGAATGACATGCTGGGACACGTTATCCCTGATTTATGCCACTTCAGCTTGGATGAGTCCCCATCGTGTGGAACCGGACTAGAAAGTTGCAACAATGATTCCCGTTGCCCACCGCTATGGATCGTGGCATCCGTGAAGAACACCTAGGACTAGAACCTAGAGGAGGAGATGTAGCCCATCTATAACGTGTAAGTGGAGTACGGTAAATTATGAACGGTAGCGCTCTAAATATTTGTAGACTAGTCATGCACAAATTTATCACATGAATTGGAGATGAACTTGTGTGGCATACTGGCATTTGTCCTTCAGAATTTATTACTAGTAAATGTGTTATGTGTACGTGCAACTTGTGTGGTTGTTACACGGGCTCCAACACATTCTTTGAGAAAAAAAGGTGGCACAGCTTTGGATATACGTGACGTGGCGGCATCCTACAGTAGCATCGTTCGCTATAGTTGTAGTACACTCCTACTAGGACGACAACTCCTATAAAACCTTGCGCTTGGCTCTTTGCCTCTTCGGGAGGTTCAACAGTTCGTACTCATGTGAACCTTGCACTTGTCTCTTCGCCTCTTCGGAAGGTCCAACAATGATGATACTACAGTACAATATGCTTCTGGCAATATGACACCGATTGAACTACTGCACGTCCACCGCGATGGCGAGGGTGAGGGAGAGGGAGAGGGCGTTGTAGTTAAAACCCTCTCCTCGTTTTGCGAACCACTGCGTGCATGGGCGAGGAAGAGGCATAGTAAGCAAGCTTCTCCTCGTTCGGCCAATTGACGGGACACATCAAAGCAGTACTAGTACTAGTCCATACTACATCCTTTCCGGTTAATATGGCTAATTTGAAATGATAAAAATACACTGGCGGTCAATGTATGTAACAATACGCTCTTTATGGTCACTATATATACAGTTTTGCAGTGATTATACGATCACTAGCTCATCATAGAGCACCGTATTGCACCCTACTGACCGGCCACATAGTCGACGTGGCACTTTGTTGACTGGTTAAACTGTCACCTAGTTTCTGGGTCCCACCTATCAGTTGGCAGAGCAAAGAAATCAGTTAAACAAAACTTTACGCAAGCGCAACAGGAGTCCAACCCTTGTGCGCAAACCACCCTGGCTGTGTATGTGAGTGCATGCACGTGTACTCCCTCGGTATTCCAACAAAGAGTGTACATCGGCTAAAAAACAAAGAATGCAGTACTCCCTCTGTGTAGGCGTGTAAGTCATCTTACGAAAACCAAATAATCCCAAAACACTTAGGCGCGGTGCATTAACTTCTACCTCATTTTTTGTTTCTTCACATATCAACCAATAAGAGACGAGGGGCGTGCATGATTTTAATGAATTGAGACTACCAAACACGACATGCAGTGATTAGTTCATTTCATGCAATGATATTAATTAGTAAATAAACATTAAGGTCTCTTGTTTTTCTCTCCTCCTTGGTCACGGTGCACAACCTAAGATGACTTACTCACCTAGATGGAGGGAGTACATCTACACTTCCAATGCATTTAGCCTTTAATCTAAATCGATATTAATTGACTAATGCACCAACTTGTGCTCTAGGTATAGGCTACATGTCTATCCTTAATTACAGCATGCATTGACCTTCATTTAATCTTCTTCTCTGAATGGTCGCATGCACACATAAGTCTGCTACTTTTGGGCGTTAATTATGCCCTGGTCAATGTGTAAATCTCTAAATGTACAGTATTTCACGGACGTAGGGAGTAGGTTGATCACTTGAGCATGAGCGTGTGTGTTGCGTCGTGTGCTGCGTGCCGCATGGGTGCGTGAGTGTTGCGTGCGTCCATGTGTACGTGTGAGTGTTGCATGTTGCATGCATGCATGGATGGGGCTTACTCCCTCCCATGGACATGTTCTTATTTCAAGCTTCCTCTGTTCCCTCCATATGGTGATACTCCCTCTGTTCCCAAATACGGAGTAAAATCCTCCCTCTATTCCCAAATACGGAGTATTTGTCTTTCTAGAGTTTTCAAGAAGTGACTACGTACGGAGTAAAATGAGTGAAGTGAGCGTAGAGGCATAGGGATAATGTAGAAAGGAAGTCTTCGCGATCCATTATTCCCCATCTCGGTCAGAGAGAACTATTCAACTAGTCTTCGCAGTGAAGTGACAATACACGCTGCAGCAGATGGGACACTTAATTAATAAGCTGAACTAGCGTGTTGGTGTTACTAAATCAGCCTTACCCAGTACTGCCATCATGTTTGCCAGTAGAGCACACTTCTGTCCTCCATTAACTGACATATGGGCCCTCTTGTGGTAGACCCACATGTCATCGGTGTAACTATTTACACTCCGAAGGACGGTATATCCTGGTAGTAGTAGTAGAATTGAGATTTAATGCACTTTCTTCAACGTCTTCCACTCTTCTTCCTCCTCTCTTCCCCATCGTCGGGCGCACACCATTTCCCCCCGCTCACTGCTCGCTCGCCCGCGCTATCTTCCTTGGTAGCTCGCGCGTACCATGTCCCCCCGTTCACTGCTCGGCCACACAAGGAGAAGCTTCCTCGCTCACCCGCCCGAATACACTTCCCCGCTGGCTCGCAGGCACCGAAAACCCCAATGGCAGAACCAACTAACACGCAGAGCCGCAATTGGAATTCCCTCCCCGATGTTCTCTTGGAGCAGATGTGTACTCGTATGGACCTACTCAGCACCTTCCGTCTGGCCGCATGCTCGGTGTCTTTGTACCATCTACTCATCTGCAACCGGCCGGCTCTTTTCAAGACACCGTGCTTGCTGATACCTGATCCTCGCAGGTGGCCCAGACACCGACTTGACGATCCTACAGAGGTTGCCGTGGTGCCCCTCGACATACTACTACTACCCGTCCACCTGTCCTTCATGCGCGGCCACTACTAGGCGGGCATGAAGGCCAACTAGATCGTCCTCATCCACCAATCCGGTAGTCCGTGGCGTCTCGTGGATATCTACACCCAGCGAGAGATCACCCTTCCATCATTGGATACCGCCGCCATCGATCCTCACGCCCGCCGGACACTCCTGCCTACTACGCACGAGACGTGTCAAGCTTTTGGCTCGACCTCTGTTTGCTGAAAGTTGTAACCTGCAAAGTGCCCACAACATCAGAAGACTACATGGATTACAAGCTCATTGCCTTGTTCAACATGGGATTAGTCTATCTGGAATCTGGTCTCCATACATGGTTATGGCTCATCACCAATCGTGTTGAGGCAACATTTTCTGTCTGATGCTATAGTGCATGATGGCATCGTTTACGCGGTCGACGCGCAGATTGGCTGCCTATACTGCTGGAATCTATCGTCATGTAATTATTTTATCTCATCTCATCTTTACCTTATGAATACGACTACCTGTTCATTGTTACAAATTTAGAATAGATAGTATGTCTATAACCACATCATTGCTATTTGTTCCTCTCATTTCCTAGATTTTTATGACCACACACGTTATTGATAGAGTTGATATGAGAACAATTGGCATCTAATGATTGTTAGAATAGATATTATGAGCATAACATCATGATTGCTATATGTTACTCTCATTTCCAAGATTTTTATAACAACGCACGTTATTGCTTAGAGTTGATAAGAGAATAGTAGTAGTAAGTGCTATGGTAGAATATGAGTAGGCTCTGTCATATCTATTTTCCTCTCATTGTTACATGATGTTTGAACCATGACATATTGCTAGAATATGAAAGTCTTTGGCTTATTTTTTAACTTGGGGTACGATTATGACCACGACATTGGAATTCTCTGTTTATGATATGTGTCACTGATATAATAATCTTAATTCCACACATACTCTGAACATGATTGTTTATTTTAGTCCTTTTGGTCTCCAATTTGAATTGTTGCAGCAGACGCAAATGCGCTGGCCTTCATGATTCCGGGACCTAGAATCATACCAACCGATGGGTGGTGGTTTATCGCTCGTTCAGCTGACGGTGATCATTTGATGCTCATTCGCACATACTAAATTGACCAAACCATTACATCAAACCACATGCAGTACAATGCCTGGGGCGTTCGTGACATTGATGGCTATGGCTGCTTCGTGTTCGAGAAAGAAACCAGCTCCGTTGGGCCAGGCGTATTCAATTGGAGGCGGGTTTACAGCCTCGACAACCACTCCATGTTCCTCGGGCTCAATTATCCGATCATCCAACCAATCATCGATCATATCACCGGTGATGATTACCATGCTATGCAACTTCCATTCGCCAGGGGGGGGACTGTGTTTACACATCATACCATGGGTTTCATGAGTCACCATATCCAGAGATTCGTCGACACAGCTTGTTGCCAGATAATCTTCAGTGTGTGAAAGGCATCAAGCTTCCATGCGATGGATGGCTTTTGCAAATCCAACACGCGGCGATGTGGTTCATGCCAAAAGCAAATATGCACAACTTAATTCGTACTGATATCTAGACTAAGCCATGTATTCTACTACTGTACCACGACCCTATTTTGTTGGATATTATGTACTGTTGTTAGTTTGAAGCACTCCTCTGGTTTGAAGGATAGATACCTCTCTAGGATCAAGTGCATCCTAACTCACCTATGCAGGATGTATTGATAATGATGATGGAGATGTTGTGCAGTATATATATATATATATATATATCAATTAGGCTTCAAGGGCGTACTTGTTAGTTAAACCTATGGTACGACTAGTAAGTAGTACAGTAGCAGTACTAGTATACGTCGGTCAAATTATTCATCATGTCCACACATTGAATTGACGTGATAACACGCTGCGCGTGAGGTGACACAAGAATCCTAGCGGCGTGTTCGGGTATTCTGGACTTTAGATTTGGAGTACCACTTATCTGTCGAAATCTTTCATCATTCACTTAAAACGGTCAATTGATCATACATTGAGTACCATATAACTGGAATTACCGATGCAAGTCGAAGAAGGATTGGTCGGTGCTGCCGGCAGGCGTCAAGTTCGATCCCACAGATCAAGAGCTCATCGAGCACCTTAAGGCCAAAGTGAGTGCTGACAGCGCGAGATCTCACCCTCTCATCGATTTGTTCATACCAACCATCGCCAACGAGCACGGCATATGCTACACCCATCATGAGAAACTTCCAGGTAAGACACCGATCGGCCGTCTACTTGCACAAACATATTCCTTTGTTTAGAGCTCTATCTTTCTTTTTAGACGCAGACCTGGTGAAGAAATTACAATTTGATAGTTAATAAAAAGTGAAACAAGTGACTGCAACATGCCAAAGATGTTATGAAAATGCCAACTACGTACACTAAAACCTGTATTCGATAATACTGCAGGTATCACACTGAGTGGCCTAAGCAAGCATTTCTTCCAGCACAATTCCAGGGCGTTCAAAAGGGGCACGTGGACATGTTGTAAGATACAGTCGGAGTGCGGCATGCCCGCGATGTGGCACAACACCGGCAATACCTTGCCGGTGATGGTCAACGGCCAGCAGACGGGCAGCAAAAAGGTTCTGGTGCTGCACACCAACAAGAATTTCGACCAGTAGAGGACCAACTGTGTGATGCACCAGTACCACCTCGGGGACCTGGAGCAAGAGAAGGAGCGGGAGCTGGTCCTCTGCAAGATTTTCTACCAGACGAACACTAGGGCCAGGAGTAAAAAGATTATAAGTTAGTTTGGTATTGGTACTTGCACGACCTTGTCGTCCGCAAGTTGGTACTGTTGTTAACGATGTTTTGGTATGAACTTGGCATTTGCTTCCAACCATCATGCCGAGGGTCGACGTGGATATAAAGCTGAATCATTTGTTTCGAAACGAATTTTCAGGCACCTGATTTTTATTTGATGGGTAGCATAAGCACCTGTTGTTCAAATTCCTAGTTCTCCAAAATTTTCGAAACAAGTGCATGCACTTATTATCACGATGAAAAAACAATATCCCTGCTGCATCCCAGTTATCAGTCTATACTTGCAGAATTCTCTCGTTTATTGAGCACGTATATTGTTTTTTCAGGTCGAGCAAGTTTTAGCTGGGCTGTAGACTGCCCAGGCTTGGTTTTTTTTAACAGGCCCAGCCCATGATGACAATGGGGCACAAAGATCCAGCAGGTATCTACTGGCCTCTGGCCTTCCAACGTTAGTTATATTTTGTCTTACAGCATCCGCAGGTAGGTTTTTTACTGAATCAAACACATAGCCCAGTTCTATTTTCCTCTTGAAACGCATGTCCTACATCCGTTTTCTAATCTCTACCTATAGTTTTACTAGTTCATATACACGTATCATTATATTGAAAATACATAAAATTCCCTTTTCATATTTACATCCTTATTTTTGTTGTTGTTTTCCCTCCCAGCGCTGATTTTTTACCACTGGTTTTCCGTTAAACCAACTCATTGTCCCACGTCTTATTTGCTTACAAAATCAAAACGATTTTTTTGGCAAATCAATAAGTTCTTAAAAAATGTTTATCATTTCAGGAGTACTAAAGTTAGGACTCCACCGAAATATGCAAAATAAGGTTGATTTTTTTGACTGTGGTCCTGGGCAGAAAATGGGCTGTAATAAATTACTTAAGAATTAGCAAATGGGCTGCAAATTATTAAAAAATAGCAAATGGGCTTTATATTGTCTGCCACAGATTTGGAGGCTGACTTGTGGGCCTACTAAGTTCATGCGTACAGAAGGTTTCTCAAAAAAGAAACTTAGTCAACAATTAACTCTACCAGTGTCAGACCCTTAGATGTCAATCTAACGGCAATAGTGCTTCTTCAGTCTCTGATCTTCCTGCCCCAGCCGCCCAAACCAGCGCCGTCGGAAACGCCTGCTCCCGCCTCCCGTGGCCGGCTGTGCTGCCGGGCAGGCCTCATGGCCCCATCATATACTCGCATCCCTGGCCTGTCTATCCCTCTACTCACCCACACCTCCTGTTATTTTCCGGCGATGGCAGCCGAACCAGTCAACCCACATACTCTCCACCGCGTGGGCAGCCACTGCCGTGTCTTCCCCGGCTCCGTGTCATTCCCTTCGTAGGCCTCGCTATCATCCACTGCCCTGGTAATCTTGGCGCGGCGTGGTCAACATGGTCAATGAACAACATCCATCTAAAGTGGACTGTACGTGGAGAGGCTGACAGCTGGGTCCACGGCCGCAGACAAGGAAATGCCTCCTTATTACATGCAAAATAATGATTCCTACACCTGACATCTGGGACCCGCCGTAAGGGCCTCTGTATTTTGCAAAAAAATGTTCCCTCCGCTGACAGGTTGGACCCACCAACTATATCTTCGCACGCAAGGAAGTGCCTCCTTATTGCGCACAAAAAATGAATACCCCCTGCCAGCTAGGACCCACCATAGTGGGAGGCTGACTTGTGGGCCTACTAAGTTGACGGGGACGGAGGGCTTTGTGAATTTAGTCAATATATGAACGATTCTAGCTCCAGTGACCGTATGATGTCCATCCAACGGCCGTAGTGCTTCTTCAACCTCTGGTCTTCTTGCTCCAGTCGCCGAAACCAGCGCCGGTCGTGCCGCGTGCTCCTACCTCCCATGGCCGGCTGTGATGCCGCGGAGGCCTCGCCTCCCCATACTACTCCCACCGCTGGCCAGGACATCCCTCTACTCGCCCACACCCCCTGCTATTCTGCGGCGACGGCAGCCTCACACCGTAGCTGAACTAGTGAACCCTCGTCTGCTTTCCGCGTGGGCATCCACTGCCGCACCTTCCCTGGCTCTCTGTCGTCCCCTTCCTAAGCCTCGCCGTCGTCCACCACCTTGGTGCTCTCGGCGCGGCGTGGTCAATGTGGTCAACGACCGACTTCCATCGGAAGAGTAATGTACGTGGAGAGGCTGACAGCTGGGTCCACGGCAGCCGCAAGGAAGTGTCTCCTTATTACGCGGAAAATAATTATTCCTGCACCTGACAGCAGGGACCCACCGAACGGGCCACCGTATTTTGCGAAAAAATGATTCCCCCTGACTGCTGGGACCCACCAGCTACATCTTCGCATGCAAGGAAGTCCGTCTGGGCAAAAAAACGATTCGCCCCCTAACTTTTGGGACCCACCAGCTATATCTTCGCATGCAAGGAAGTGCGTGATAGTCAGGACCCACCTGGTCGAAGCGTACGTAGCGTTGTCATTCTGGTCGCGAACGTGTACGTACATACTGGTCGATGTAGAGCACGCACGTGTCGTAGTAGAGGCGTGCATGTAGCATGTGCACATATGTATAGCAGCCAGTGTGCAAGAAAGAAAATACGGCTACGTATGTACATACGGGCGGGGTCTCGAACTCCTACTCGCGCATACGTACGGCCAAGGCTCGTGTACATGGCTGGATCAGAATGGAGAAACTGCATCGTCGTCGTGTTCATGGGGAGCCAACCGGCTGGGTCAGAACGGAATGCGTCGTCGTGTTCATCGGGAGGGCTTGGATGGAACAGCCGATGGAAACGAGGCCTGGCGTACCACACAACGGAGGAAACTGCCTTGTGTTCAACTGGCCACATTTGAAACGGGGTCCTGTTCATTGGGAGGGGTCTCGCGTACCGCAAAACGGAGGAAACGGACCTCCTACGGTCGAAATGGGGGTCCTGTTCATCGGGAGGGGTGTGGCGTACCGCAAAACGGAGGAAACAGACTTGTGTTGGAGCGCTAGGGTCGAAACGGGGGTCCT
>NC_041392.1:262732395-262734800 GCF_002162155.2 Triticum dicoccoides
AATGGACTTGTGTTGGAGCGCTACGGTCGAAACGGGGGTCCTGTTCATCGGGAGGGGTGTGGCGTACTGCAAAACGGATGAAACGGACTTGTGTTGGAGTGCTACGGTCGAAACGGGGGTTTTGTTCATCGGGAGGGGTGTGGCGTACCGCAAAACGGGACTCCACGGGATACTGTTCATCTCCACCGTCGACCCCCTCCAGCCTCCACGGGCTACTATTCATCCACCGTCGACCTCCTCCAGCCTCCACCTGCGACTGTTCATCCACGGGCTCCTGTTCATCTAGCCTCCACCGTGCGCTACTCCACCGGCTACTGTTCAGCCAGCCCTCTCCACGGGCTCCTTTTCAACCACCTCTCCACAGGCTCCTGTTCAACCACCCCTCCATGAGCTACTGTTCATCCAGCCCTCCACCGTCTACTGTTCATCCAGCCCTCCACGGGGTGGTCCTGTTCATCCAGCCCTTCACGAGGTCCTGTTCATCCAGCACCAACTGGCTCGATCGATCGGGGTCCTGTTCATCCAGAGGCAACACCACAGGGTCCTGTTCATCCACCCCCACCGGGAACTGTTCATCCAACCTCCCCAGCAATGCTCACTGTTCATCCAAAGGCAACATCGATCGACTTCAGTTAACAGTAGCAGCGAAGGAATCACTCGATCGGGTTCAGTTAACAGCCATCGATCGATCGCTCGGGTTCAGTAACGCGTAGCCTGCAGTGCAATCACTCGGGTTCAGTAGGCGAACGCCTCGCTCGTGTTCAGTTGGAGCCCAACGCCTCGCACACACACGCATGTGCGTGTACGAGAGAAACGCGCATCGCTCGGCCCGACCACCCACCATAACCGGGAACACCCCGATATTTTCCTAGCCCCCGCTTCTACCACTATTTTTTCCATCATGGATGGCCCAAAGAATGTCGTGCAGCTGCGTCTCCGGCCCGCCCAGGACGAAAAGCCCATTTTTTGTCATGATTTTTTATCATAGAAGTAGGAGCTCACCACGTCTATGATGATACCGGGTTTTGTTACAATTATCATCATAGAAGTGTCATAAGTATGACAGGAAAAAATTTCGCTCGGACCAAAATGTCACGGATGTGTCTTTTTTTGTAGTGATGGCCTCTTAAGCGGTGCTCGGCATGGACGACGACGCAGATCGTGACGTCGATTGGCTTCTAACGGTGCCGATAGTGGCAGCGTCGTGCTCTCGTTGCCGTGAGCCAGCCGCCAGGGTGGCGTGGTGACAATGTGGAAGTGCTTGGGGATCAGTGGCCCCATTCGGCGTATCGGCTCGGCCAGCTCATCTCGGGGGTGGCGTGTGTTCTATGGCCGCCCCCGCTGCGGGGGCGGCCAGGGGATCGCGGTTCGCCCTACAGAGAGCGCCATCGCTACGACTGCGTCTTTCAGTGGGGTGGAGAGGTGGAGACGGAATAATCTCTCCACCCGCACCTTGTGGAGCGTGGCCGCTGGGATGCTATTTGCACTGTCCTTCTTCAGTGCTACCTGCTCCCATTTCGGCCGCAGGGGAAGTGGTGACGGCACCGTGTGCGCCGGCCACGTCCCCCGCTGCGTCCATGTCCCGGTGCATCCCCATAGCCCCCGCAGCATTAGAGGTTGTGTGCGTAGGGGCCTTCGAGGTGGACGGGTGAGTTGCAACATCGGACTTCTTCTTGAGCACCATAGATGATGAAGCCGTCGATAAAGAAAATAATGATGAAGATGACGTGCTGCTTACACTCTCGGGTTCGCTCAAGCGCTTCCCTCTACCTGGCGCACCAAAGATGTCATGGGAAAACACAACCACCTATGGGGCCATCAGCCCCTTGTGGTTCGACAGGGGGGGAGAGCACATTCCACAAAGAGCGGAGGGCGCAGAGCAGCATGACAGCGATCACACGGGCAGTTTTACCCAGGTTCGGGCTGCCGTGATATCTCCATTTTGCATCATGTTTTCTTACTATTATTTATGATGTTTTTATGCATAATAATGCTTTTTGGAGTAATTCTAATGCCTTTCCTCTCATAATTTGCAAGGTACACAGAAAGAGGGAGAAATCCGGTAGCTGGAAATCTCGATCTAGAAAAGCTATGTCAGGCTACCTATTCTGCACAACTCCAAATAGGCTAAAACTTTAGGTAGAATTTTTATGGAATATATGATGAATATTGGAGCAAATAAGTACCAGAGGAGGCCCACCAGGTGGGCACAACCCACCTGGGCATGCCAGGGAGCCCATGCGCTCCTTGGTGGGTTATGCTCACCCAGGCCCACCTCCAGTGCCCATCTTCTGGTATACATGTCATTTTGACCTAGAAAAAATAAGGAGAGTACTTTAGGGATGGAGCACCGCCGTCTCGTGGCGGAACTTGGGAAGCAGCACTTTTACCCTCCGGCGGAGCGA
>NC_041392.1:262735172-262773737 GCF_002162155.2 Triticum dicoccoides
TCATCATCACCAACAACTCTCCCATCTTGGGGAGGGCAATCTCCATCAACATCTTCAACATCACCATCTCAACTCAAACCCTAGTTCATCTCTTGTGTACAATATTGTTAACGGAACTATAGATTGGTGCTTGTGGGTGACTAGTAGTGTTGATTACATCTTGTAGTTGATTAGTATATGGTTTATTTGGTGGAAGATTATATGTTCAGATCCAGTATGCTATTTAATACCCCTTTGACCTTGAGCATGATTATCATTTGTGAGTTGTTACTTTTGAGGTAATGGGGGAAATCATGTTGCAAGTAATCATGTGAACTTGATATGTGTTCGGTATTTTGATAGTATGTATGTTGTGATTCCCTTAGTGGTGTCATGTGGACGTCGACTACATGACACTTCACCATATTTGGGCCTAAGGGATGCCTTGTGGTGTAGCAATTAGATGATGGGATGCGAGAGTGATAAAAGCTTAAACCCCAGTTTATGCGCTATTCCGTAAGGGACCGATTGGATCCAAAAGTATAATGTTATGGTTAGAATTTATTCTTAATACTTTTCCCATAATTGCGGATGCTTGCGTGAGGGTTAATCATAAGTAGAAGGTTTGTTCAACTAAGAATAGCATCTAAGCACCGGTCCACCCACATATCAAACTATCAAAGTAGCGAGCACAAGTCGAACCAACATGGTGAAACTGACTAGATGAAATTCCCGTGTACCCTCAAGAACGTTTTGCTTACCATAAGAGACCGTTTTGGCATGTCCTTTGACTCAAAAGGATTGGGCTACCTTCCTGCACTTTTGCTACTATCATGGTTACTTGCTCGTTACAAATTCTCTTGCTATCAAACTACTCCGTCACTTACAATTTCAGCACTTGCAGACATTACCTTGCTGAAACCCACTTGTCATTTCCTTCTGCTCCTCGTTGGGTTCGACATTCTTACTTATCTAAAAGATCTACAATTGATCCCATATACTTGTGGGTCATCAAAGCTATTTTCTGGCGCCGTTTCCGGGGAGTGACGCTCCTTTGGTAAGTGGAATTTGGTAAGGAAACTTTTATCTAGTGTGCTGAAATGTACTATCACTTGTTACTATGGAAAACAATCCTTTGAGGGTTTTGTTTGGGGTATCTTCACCTCGACCAGAGACACAATTAGCTACCCCTCAACCCACTACACCTGTTGAAAATATTGAATATGAAATTCCTTTGAGTATGATAGAACAACTGCTAGCTAATCCTTATGCAGGAGATGGAACCAAACATCCTGATATGCACTCGATATATGTGGAACAAATTTGTGGATTGTTCAAGATTGCAGGTTTACCCGGAGATGAAATTATGAAGAAGGTTTTCCCTTTATCTTTGAAGGGAGAAGCATTGGCATGGTATAGGCTATGCGATGATATGGGATCTTGGAATTGGAATCGGTTGAAATTGGAGTTCCACCAAAAAAATTATCCTATGCATCTAGTTCATCCTGATCGGAATTACATATATAATTTTTGGCCTCGTGAAGGAGAATGTATCACTCTAGCTTGGGGGGGGGGGCTTAAGTCAATGTTATATTCGTGCCCCAATCATGAGCTCTCAAGATAAATTATTATACATAATTTTTATGCTCGGCTTTCTCATAATGATCGATCCATGCTCGATACTTCTTGTGTTGGTTCTTTTATAAAGAAGACTATTGAATTTCGGTGGGATCTTTTGGAAAGAATTAAACGCAACTCTGAAGATTGGGAACTCGACGAGAGTAAAGAGTCAGGTATTAAGCTAAAGTATGATTGTGTTAAATCTTTTATGAATACCGATGCTTTTCAAAAGTTTAGCACTAAATATGGACTTGACTCTGAGATAGTAGCATCCTTTTGTGAATCATTTTCTACTCATGTTGATCTCCTTAAAGAGAAGTGGTTTAAATATCACCCACCTATTAAATAAGAAATTAAATAACCAGTACTAGCTAAAGAAGAAACTATACTTTATAATGTTGATCCCGTTGTTCCTACTGCTTATATTGAGAAAAAACCTTTCCTTGTTAGGATAAAGGAACATGCTAAAGTTTCAACTGTGGTTAACAAAAGCTATATTAGAACACGTAAACCTGATGAACAAATCGAAGTTGAGCCTAGTGTTGCTATGGTTAAGGATCTCCTAGAAGAAAATATAGATGGGCATGTTATTTACTTCTGCAATGAAGCTACTAGAATTGCTAAACCTAATAAATAAGATAAACATAGACCCATTGTTGGCATGCCTGTTGTCTCAGTTAAAATATGAGATCACTGTTATCATGGTTTATGTCACATAGGTGCTAGCGTAAGTGCCATCCCCTTTACCCTTTATCAAGAAATTATGGATGACATAGCACCCGCTGAAATAGAAGAAATAGATGCCACTATTAAACTTGCTAATAGAGATACCATCACACCACTTGGGATTGTTAGAGATGTTGAAGTCTTGTGTGGGAAAATAAAATACCCTACTGATTTTCTTGTTCTTGGTTCCCCACAAGATGACTTTCATCCCATTATCTTTGGTAGACCTTTCTTGAACACCGTTAATGCTGAGATAGATTGTGAGAAACAAATTGTCGGTGTTAGTTTTGGTGATGAATCTCATGAGTTTAATTTTTACAAGTTTAGTAGAAAGCTTCATGAAAAAGAGTTGCCAGTGAGGATGAAATAATTGGTCTTGCCTCTATTGCTGTACCACCTAGTGATTCTTTAGAACAATATTTGCTAGACCATGAAAATGATTTACATATGCATGAAAGAAACGAAATAGTTAAAATTTTCTTTGAACAACGTCCTCTGCTTAAACACAATTTTCCTATTGAAACTCTAGGAGGTCCTCCACCTAAAGGTGATCCTGTGTTTGAATTAATACAATTGCTAGACACTCTGAATTATGCTTATCTTGATGAAAAGAAGATATATCCTATTATTATTAGTGCTAACCTTTTAAAACATGAAGAAGAAAGATTATTGAAAGTTCCAAGGAAGCAATGAGCTGCTATTGGATATACTCTTGATGATTTAAAGGGCATTAGTCCCTGTCGGGGAAACTGATCCACGAACACCTATGGGGCCGGCGGACCGGGCCCCTTTCGGTTCGGCGGGGGGCGGAGGTCGCACGAAGAGCATATCGAGGCGAGGCACACGAGCAGTTTAGCCAGCTTCGGAGCTCTCCGGAGAGATAACACTCCTACTGTTGCTTGTCTGGTTGTATTATCGGGTGTTCTTGCTCTCGAGCGAGAGAGTGTGATGTTTTCTGGGCTACGAATGAATCGAAGCAAACTGTCCGAACCAACCCCTTCTACGTTGCGCATGGGCCTCCTTTTATATGCTAAAGGGGTCACCGACAGGTGGCAACACAGAGGAGGGTAAAAACGTAAAAAGCGAGGTAGTTGACATAGTTGCTTGTACAGTGCACCCTACCTAACCCTGACGGCAGGGGACAAGGGCATCAAATGCCCGTCTGAGTCGCCCGAACAGTGCAGAAAAGGACCGTTAGGGGCGCCACCGTTCGCCACGATGGCGATCTTGTCAGCTTCGCATGCCACTGCGCACTGCTGGCTGCACAGCCTCCCACCACGCGCGCCCGGAGAGGCCCCCAGAGCGACATGTTGGTGGATGCGCTGGAGCGTGGGCGCAGAGTGGCCGCCTGCCGCGGCAAGCGCCTTGCCGCTGTTGTTATCTCGCCGAGTCCAGAAGCTCGTTGCTCATCGGGCCTTGGGGTACCTTATTTAGTCTTCCCGGCAAGCTCCTCTTGCCGGGGCCTTGTTGCCTTGCCGGAGCGCGTGGCGCGTCGCGGCAAGTTCCTTGGAGCGCCTTGGTTGGCCTTCCTGGCAAGCTCCTCTTGCCGGGGTCTTGTCTCCTTAGCTTAAATACTATGTTCTTGGATGGCTCCAAGGGAACCTTGGAGGATCTTGGCGCTCGCCCGGCAAGCCTTTGCCGCGGGGTGCTGCAACTGCCCGTGCACAAGTTCGGGGTACTAGGGTACCCCTATTCTAGTACACCGACAGGAGCCCCGGGCCTGGGCCAGACACGGTGCCGAGCGCTGTTGGGCCAGGCCCAAGACAGGTCATGGGCACACGCGGGCTGGGCCACGCCAAATCTTGTTCTGCATCCACCGCGCTCTCCCATAACGGCACGCGTTGAATGCGGCATCATGGGAGAGATCGTGGGTGGTTGTTTATTTGGAAGGCCGAAACATCCGCCCCGTCCCTCTTTATAAGCAGAGGAAACAGAGGCAGTTCGTTCCCCCTCGCTGGTTGCTGCTACTCCTTCTTCACAAACTCTGCCGCTCCCCCCTTCTTCTTGAAGCCGAGAGAGCAGCGCTCCGCCCCCCCATTGCCACCAGCATCACCACGCCGTCGACCTTCCCCACCACCTTCGCCATGGCCCCGAAAGCCGATAAGGGAAAGGGTGTGAAGTCGGCCGAGGCGCAGTGGCTCGCGGCGCTGCGGAAGGAGCGGGCGATCTTCACCCCCCAGCTCGGCGTGCAGGAGCTGAGGGAGTACTTCTACCTCTTTTGGGCGACGGAGACGCGTGCGCATCCGCGCACGAGGGTACTCCCGGCTGCTGCCTCGGAGTTGGCTCCAAATGGGTACCCGTTCTTCCCGCTATTCTTCTATTGCGGGCTTTGCCCGCCCTTCTCGGAGTTCTTCTGTGATATTATGAACACATATGGCTTCCGCCTCCTTGACTTCACCCCCAATGCTGTCCTGACCATGGTAGTTTTCGCACACTTGTGCGAAAACTTTGTCGGAGTCCACCCTAGTGTTGCCCTTTTTCGCCACTTCTTCATACCTCGGGTAGAGAGAGGAGAGCCGCTTGCCGGAGGGATTGCCTGGGTCTCGAGAGTCGGCAAGAAAGAGGCGTACTTGGAGGGTGAGCTCCGCAGCAAGTGGGAGGAGTGGAGAGCGGAGTGGTGCTGGATCGTCGAGGAGAATCCGCAGCCCTTCACCGCTGTGCGCCAAACTCCAATAGTGCGCGGCAATGACTGGAGCAACGTGGCCCCGGAAGACGAGAGGCTGAAGATCGCCATCACTAGGATCCTTCACCTCAGGCTTGCCGGGCTCACCGTAGGTGCTGTCGGGGCAGATTTCCTCCGCTGCCGCATTGCCCCCTGCAGGAGAGGGGGAGGCCCGCCTGGGAATTCAAGAATTCGGCGGACATCATGAGGCTGCGGCCGGGCCTCAACTACAACTTCACCGTCTTGGAGTTGGACGCAATGCTCTTGGAATTATTCAAACGCTACCCCCAGCACCCATTCACACTGCCGAGGGGCGTAGTTCCTTTGTGTAATAACTCTTCGCTTGACCGGATCCGCACCATGATGCCGTTGTGCGATTCACACGGCATCGTCCCAACTTGGCAAGAGCCTGCGGATGACGTTGTGCGAGCGTTCTTCGACACCTTGGAGGAAGTGCCGGTCCGCGCTGACGAGCAGAAGAGCCTCACCCGTGACACCACCGACGAGAAGCTGCAGCTCATCGCTACTAGGGCGGAAGAGGCTGCGGCCGCAGCTGCTGCGGGTGTGTTTGGGTTTACTGTGGAGGAGGCGGAGGCTGCAGAGGCGGCAAACCTTGCCGAACGCGCGGAGTTCATGGGCGAAGAGGAGCCTGCCGGTTCCGAAGCCGAGCCGAGCGAGGCCGGTGAGGAGGAGGCTGAGCCTTCAGAGAACTTGCCGCAGGCGGAGCCCTTGGCCCCACCAAGGAGGCGCCTTCGCAGGGCCGGGGACGCAGCGGGGCGGCAGCCGGCTCCACAGCCACCGAGCCGCGCGACGCGCTCTACCGCGGCAAGCAATGTTGCCGCGTGAGCGCCTCACGCAACAGCAGCAACTGGAGCGGGATCTTCCCGGGCCACTGCCACTGCCCCCGCCAAGCGGGCAAGGGATCCTACTCCTCCACCTCGCCGCATCGGAGGAGGGCCGGACTTTGATCTTTCCGCGCTCAGCTCCGACGAGGAGGAAGAAGAGTGAGTTTCTTTGGTGCTCTTATAATCCTTCAATCTTGCTGTTTATATCTTGTATCTGACTTGCTCCAATCTGGACTCCTTTCTTTTCAGAACACTGGCCCAGAGAGCGGCGAAGAGGGCCAAGGCCGCGATGATCGTCATCGAGGATGACCCCATCGTGTCAGCAGGAGGTGGGCCCGAGACCACCATGACGGACCCGGAAATCACCCCTCAGAGCAGCCCCCAGCGCAGCCCCCAGCGTACGTTCATAGTTTAGCCTTCTGCTGCCGGGCACGCTTGAGTGCTTTTTCCTTTGTTGATATCTTGCTTGTTGACTTGTGTAGGAGCAAAGCAGCCTCATCAGGAGCGCCCGGAGGCCGGTCCCGAAGTGCCACCTGCTTCGACTGCGCCGCCAAGGGAGGAGTCCCCGGCAAGGGAGCGCTCTCCGGCAAGGGGGGACTCTCCGGCAAGGGACGGCACTGCTGATCCTGCGGTGACCAAGGCCGCAACTGAAGATCTTGGCGCAGGTAATCCACTTGCCCAGAAACTTTCCCTTGGGTTCTGCTTCCTCCGTTTTTCCTTTCTTTGATTTTTGATTGATTTTCCTCCCTTCTTCGTTCTTCAGACCCATCTATGGCTGAGCCAATGGAGATAGAGGGCGCCGGCGAGGAAGGTGCCGGTGCTGATGAGACCACCGACGAGGAGGCCGCCGGGGCTGCTGCTGCGGAAGCCGGCGAGGGGTCGGGCGATCGCACTGACGACCCTGAGGCCGCAGGAGCGCCGGGCGCTGCGCCGACCGCCGAACCCTCTGCCGCTTCTGCGGAGCCGGGCTCCGAGGAGCCCCAGCCCGGCGCCTACTTGAAGGCCGATGACAATATCTTCATCAAACTACCCTGGGCGTCGAGCTCCAGGGCGCCGGTCGAGGGGGAGACTTTTGATGGGGAGGTGCTCGCCTCTGCTGGACTGTCATTGGTTGACGCGCCCGGCAGCAGCAGCGGCGAGCCTGAGGAGGAGCAGCTGCTGCGGAAGCTGCTGTCACTCTACCGCACCCGGCAAGCCAAGCTGGCTTCCCGGGAAGCGCTTGTCGCGAAGGCGGGAGTTGACATGGAAAAGCGCACGGAGGAGCTCCGGGGCCAAAATCAAGAAGCTCTCCGGTCCCTGGCGCAGGAGCGGGAGCGAGTCGACAAGGAGCGCACGGCCTTTCTTCTCGAGAAGGCCGAGGCTGAGGAGGAACAAAGGCTGGCTACCGAGAAGCAGTCCGCGCGGGAAGGTGAACTAGTGCAGCGGAAGGCCAACCTCGACAGCTACGAGGAAGAGCTCGCCGAGCGTGAGCGAGCACTTGGCGGGGCGCTCAAGGAGGCAAAGGACGCCGCAGCAACTGCAGAGGCCGCCAAGAAAGAGCTAGAGGAGAAGGTGGCGCAGCTGGAGGCCGATATTGGGAAGAGCAGCGAGGAGCTTGCTGCGCTCAAGCGTGAGCGTGAGAAGGATGCTGCCGCCCACGGTGAGCTTCAAGGCCTTCTCGCTGAGAGGGGCAAGGAGCTCAGCGCCGCCAAGGATTCCAAAGCAGACCTGGAGCTGAAGCTGGCCACGCTGACGCAGACGCTGGAGGCCGCCAAGGAGCGGGAGAAGACCTTGTCGGAAAAGGTTAAGGCTAACACGGCGCTGCTGGAGAGCACTGCAGTTACCCAGAACTCGTTCAGAGACACAGTGGAGCACTGGACCGAGGGTCTGGTGAACACTGCCGCAGTCATCAATGAGGAGCTGGCGCAGTCATCAATGAGGAGCTGGGGATGGAGGACTTTGGGTATCCTTCCGACGAGAGTCTTCAACCCAGCGCCAAGCTCAGCCTGTTCTTCAAGGGCGTGGCGACGGCACTCCAGCGGCTCCGGGAGAGGATCCCGAAGCAGCTGGCCGATGAGTCGCGCAAAATCTGCGCCGGGGTTCTCCAGAAGGTGCTGATGAAGGTAGCCTTCCGCAATCCAGGCCTCAGCTTCACCAACGTCCTTAGGTCCTTGCCGCCTGACGCCGATCTGGATGCACTCAAGGCCCTTGTCGCACCCATTGTGGACAAGGTGAGCGAGATCAAGAGAGTCGAGGGCGGACACGTAGATTAGGCCGCCCATTTCTTCTTTTCCCTTGTCGCTGCTAATCATGTTATGAAAATAGTCTGTTAGAGCTGCGACAAGTTATCTTGTAATATAACTTTATCTCTGTTATCAATTGCAATGTTATTTCCTCTACTAGATTCCTTCCTTTGTATGTTATTACCCTACGCTTCTAGGGAACTTGTCGGCGCAGGCGCCCGAGCCGCGAGCGCTGAGTGCGGAACTTCAGCAGCCTGCTGGCGGCGCTGCTTCCAACAAGAAACCTTGTCGCGACTAGATGCAGCACGCTTAAGCTGTTGAGCGGACTCGAAACAAAGTAAGGGCGCAACTAGCCACGAGTTGGTTCCTCCGCGCACAGGTTTTCCATACAAAGCAGGGTCGTTCGAGGAAGATAACTCAAAAATTTAAAAAGTGATTGCTCAAACTTTGGCAACTTAGCTTTTCTGTCATTTGCTTCTCGGTGAGGCAAGTCTTTGCTTGAACGACACCTGGCCCATACCACAATCTTCTCCTTCCCCCCCCCGGCAAACTTGTGTGCGAGAGAACCTTCTTTTCCTTTAAAAGAAAAAGAAAGAAGAGAAAATAATAATATGGAGCTCTTCGGCTCATTACTGCTTACCGGATGTAGGTGCTGCACAAAGTGTCAGATAATCGCATGCAAGAAAGGAACTAACGCATGAAATGGACAAGCTGTGCGGAGCACATGGGGTTTTACTTATGCACGGGATCTGCGCCCGGCTTTGTACAAAGGATTACATGCAACAGCGGCAAGACTTGTACAAAAGGTGGTTGCCGGAACGGGTTCCGGCAACCGCGCCTTATGGGAAAAACTTATGAAGATGTTCTATGTTCCAGGAGTTGCTCACCGGAATGCCATCTTCGGTCTCAAGGCGGACAGCGCCAGGCCTTGTGACTCGTCTCACCCGATAAGGGCCTTCCCACTTCGGCGTCAACTTGTTGGAATTCTTGGCGGACTGAACGCGCCGAAGAACAAGGTCGCCTTCCTCGAAGCTTCTGGCTTTAACTTTGCGGCTATGATAGCGGCGCAAAGCTTGCTGGTATCGAGCAGCTCGTACAGCAGCCTGAAGACGATCTTCCTCAAGGAGCAGCGCGTCGTCTTGCTGCAGCTGTTCTTGCTCAAGCTCATCATAAGCGAGCACTCGAGGTGATCCGTATACGAGTTCCGTGGGGAGAACTGCCTCTGCTCCATAGACTAGAGCGAAAGGTGTCTGGCCAGTGGCTCGATTTGGCATCATTCTGATCAACCAAAGAACCATCGGCAGCTCCTCGATCCAGTTTCTTCCGCACCTGTGCAGCCTGTCGAAAGTTCTGGTCTTGAGCCCGCGCAGCACTTCAGCATTTGCCCTCTTTGCTTGACCGTTGCTTCTTGGATGAGCAACAGAAGCGAAGTAGACCTTGGCGCCAAGGTCTTGGACGTACTTCATGAAGGTGCGGCTCGTGAATTGCGTGTCGTTGTCGGTGATTATCCTGTTAGGGATCCCGAAACGGCAAACAATCGACCTGAAGAACTTGACTGCAGACTGTGCTGTCACCTTCCTCACTGGCTGCACTTCCAGCCACTTTGTGAACTTGTCGATTGCGACGTACAAGTACTCAAAGCCCCCGACAGCTCGGGGAAGGGGCCGAGGATATCGAGCCCCCAGACCGAAAATGGCCAGGATAAAGGGATCGTCTGGAAAGCTTGAGCTGGCTGGTGTATCTGTTTGGAGTGGAACTGGCTCGCTTCACACTTGGTTACTTGTGCAGTTGCATCCTGGAGGGCTGTCGGCCAAAAGAAACCTTGCCGGAAAGCTTTGCCGACAAGTGCTCTTGCGCCAATGTGGTGGCCACATATGCCTCCATGTATCTCCGCCAACAGCTTTTGTCCATCTTCCCGGCGAATACACTTCAATTTCACACCGTTGAGTCTTCTTCTGTACAGTATGCTATCGACAAACTGGTACATACTTGACTGCCGGGCTACTCTTTCCGCTTCTTCTTGTTCTTCGGGAAGTTTTCCTGTCTGAAGGAAGTGGACAATCTGCTGTGCCCATGCTGGAGCTTGTGGCTCGACAACAAGGACTAAAGGCGCATCTGCTGCTGCGGGAACATCCGCTTCCACGGCAAGGACTTGTGGTCCTGCCGGAGCTTGATGTTCCCCGGCAAGCTTGCCGGAGCAAAACTTGTCGGGAGCGTCTGCTTCAACGGAACAAACCATAAGGCTTGCCGGAGCAGACTGCCCCTCAGCTTCCTTGGTGTTGATCTTGGGGACTTTCTTGGCGGCGGCTTCGGGGAGCTCTGCTGGAAAGTAGTCACCAGAAACCAACTTCCTCTTCTTGCTTTGTCCAGTTGATGGTGTTACGGATGGTTGAGTCAACTTAAGCACAAAGATCCCTGGTTCCACAGGTAACTTTAGTGCGGTGCACTTTGACAGGCCGTCAGCAATATCATTCTGAGCTCTTGGGATATGCTCCATTTGTAGGCCGTCAAAGTGCTCTTCTAGCTTCCTCACTTCATCGACATACGCTTCCATCAATGGACTCTGGTAGTTCTTGTTCACTTGTCAGACGACAAGTTGTGAGTCACCCCTGACAATGAGCTTCTTGATCCCAAGGTCCGCTGCGATTTTGAGACCGGCAAGCAATCCTTCATACTCTGCATTATTGTTGGTTGCTTGCTCTTTGGGAAAGTGCATCTGGACTAAGTACTTGAGGTGCTCTTCGGTGGGTGCGACAAGCAGCACGCCTGCACCGGCGCCTTGCAGCGAGAAGGCACCATCAAAGTACATCAGCCACTCTTTGCTTGCCTCTTTGACGGGGATGCTCGTTTCTGGAATTTCTTCATCTGGGGTTGGTGTCCACTCTGCTATGAACTCTGCCAATGCTCTGCTTTGGATAGTTGAGGTGCTCTCAAACTTGAGGCCAAAGCTTGACAGTTCCAGTGCCCACTCGACAATCCTGCCCGTTGCTTCTGGATTTTGCAGTATCCTCTTCAGCGGAAAGCGAGTGACGACTGTGATCTCATGTGCTTGGAAGTAATGGCGCAGCTTTCTCGAGGCCATGAGGAGCCCGAAAAGCAACTTCTGCACACCAGAGTACCTTGATCTAGCTCCCTGCAGAAGAGAACTGACAAAGTAAACTGGGCGTTGCACCATTCTCCTTGGCATCTTATCATGTTCCTGCGCAAACCCATGTTTGTCGGGACCAGAGCTTGTCGACGAAGCCCCCTGCTTGTCGCTGGATGGATCTGCCATGGTTGCTGGCTCATCACCCGCCTCCCTCTCCGCCACTAATGCAGCACTAACCACTTGATTGGTTGCCGCTATATACAGCAGCAACTTCTCTTGCGGCTTAGGTGCGACAAGCGTCGGAGTGGAGGACAGGTATCTCTTCAAGTCCTGCAGCGCAGCATCCGCTTCCGGAGTACATTTCATTGGACCTGCCTTTTTCAAAATTTTGAAAAATGGCAGGGCGCGCTCAGCAGATCTAGAGATAAACCTGCTGAGAGCAGCCACGCAACCGGCAAGCCTTCGTACATCCTTGACGTGCTTTGGTGCATCGATCTGCTCAATGGCTTTGATCTTGTCGGGATTGGCTTCAATTCCCCGCTGAGACACGAAGAACCCGAGAAGCTTGCCGGAAGGGACTCCAAACACGCACTTCTCGGGGTTAAGCTTGAGGTTGATCTTGCGCAGGTTTGCAAATGTTTCGTCTAAATCTTGAATCAGGGTCGCTTTGTTCTTGCTCTTGACCACTATGTCATCCATGTAAGCTTCCACATTTCTGTGCATTTGCGGCTCAAAAGCATGGTGGACTACCCTTGCGAATGTTGAACCAGCATTCTTCAAACCGAAAGGCATCCGTACGAAGCAGTACGTGCCACACGGGGTGATAAATGCGGTTTTCTCTTCATCTTCTTCTGCCATGAAGATCTGATGGTATCCTGAGTATGCATCAAGAAATGAAAGCAAATCACATCCGGCTGTGGAGTCAACAATCTGGTCAATACGCGGCAAGGGAAATGGGTCTTTGGGACAAGCTTTATTAACATCAGTGAAGTCAATACAAAGTCTCCATTTCCCGTTAGCCTTGCGCACAACAACAGGATTGGCCAACCACGTGGGATGGAGTACTCCTCTGACAAGGCCTGCTGCTTCCAGCTTCTTAATTTCTTCTGTGATGAATTCTTGGCGCTCTACTGCCTGCTTCCTGACTCTCTGCTTGACGGGCCGCGCATGAGGACAGACGGCAAGGTGGTGCTCAATTACTTTCCTGGGAACACCGGGGATATCAGACGGTTGCCACGCAAACACGTCGACATTCACCCGCAGGAAAGCAACGAGCGCGCTTTCCTATTTGGTGTCAAGAGTGGCGCTGATGGTGAAGGTACCACCAGCGCCATCCTCCTTGGCGGACACCTTCTTGGTCTCAGGTGGAGCTGCCATTGCCTTCTTTCGCTTGCCGGTGGAGCTCGACGGTGCGTCCTCAACGGTAGCGCAGCACTCCGAAGAGGTGCGCTTGCCGGAGTGGGCATCAGAGCTCTTGTCGGACTTGGTCTTCTTCTTCCCCCCGGGAGCTTCAGCGGCAAGTATCTTGCGTTCTGCTGCGGCTGCTGCTTCCCGGTAGATCTTGTCGGCACAGATAAGAGCATCCTTCTTGTCGCCAGGGACAGAGATGACACTTATTGGGCCTGGCATTTTCAGTATGTTGTACGCATAGTGAGAGGCTGCCATGAACTTGGCGAGTGCCGGACGGCCAAGGATTCCATTGTAAGGTACTGGAAAGTCGGCAACGTCAAACGTGACCCTCTCAGTCCTGAAGTTCAGCTCACTGCCAAATGTTACCGGCAACGTGATCTTTCCCTTTGGCTTGCTCCTTCCCGGGTTGATTCCTTGAAATGTGCCGGTCTCTTCGAGCTCGCTGTCAGGGATCTGGAGCTTCTGGAGCACCGCGGAGGAGATCAGGTTCAAGCCGGCCCCACCGTCAAATAGCATCTTAGTGACCTTGAGGTTGCGGATTGTTGGTGAAACCAACATCGGCAAGCACCCGACCGCAGTTATGCGATCCGGGTGGTCCTCAATATCAAAGATGATAGGCGTGCCGGACCATTTTAGAGGCTTGCGTGACTCGACGGGTGGTTCTGCTGCATTAACTTCCCGCACCCACTGCTTGAGCTGGCGGTGCGAGGCATGCAGAGAAGCACCACCGTCAATGCACAGGACCTCTGTGGCTTTCTGGAACTCCTGCTCATCAGTCTCCTCATCATCCATATCTTCATCGTCGCCGTCATCTTCATCCTTGTCGCGGCCGCGAGGAGGTCTCTCTCCTTGCCGCTGCTTGGCCTTGCCGCGGCGTTCTCCTCGGCCGGGACGTTTCTTGCCGGATCCACCAGCTCCTTCCTGGGCCTTCTCCTTGTCGCGCCGCTCGTATTCAGCTTTCTGTTGCTCAACAAGCTGCTCGACTCTCTTACAGTTCTGAAGATCATGGCCCTTGGTGCGGTGAATCTTGCAATACTGCTTGTTGGTGCCGTCCTGCTTGTCGGCGACCACCACCTCCGCGGCAACTTCCTTGCCGGAGTCACCAGCTTTGGCTTCCTTGGCGCCGCCACCGTTGCCGGACTGCTCAACAACTAGCACTTCTTTTCCTTTCCTCCTTCTGTTGTTCCGCCGCCGGTTTTTCCTTGTCGGGGCAGCATCTTCACTGTCAGATCCCCCCGCTCCTATATTTTCTCCGGGGAGTCTCCTCCCTTCCTCAGCACGCGCACACTTGTCGGCCAGTGCATATAACTCACTGACGTCCCTGATCTTGCACATCGCCATTTCCTCCCGCATCCTGCGGTTCCGCATGTTCTGATGGAACGCGCTGATCACCGCGGCAGGGTGGACGTCTGGGATGTTGTGCTGCACATTACTGAATCTCTGAATGTACTTGCGCAGGGGCTCTCCTTCCTTCTGAGCGAGTAGATGAAGATCACTCTCCTGGCCATGAGGCTTGTGTCCGCCTGTAAAGGCGCCGACAAACTGATGGCACAGATCAGCCCAAGAGGATATGGAGTTGTCCGGCAAGTGCATGAGCCAGGATCTGACATTGGGCTTGAGCACCAGCGGGAAGTAGTTGGCAAGGATCTTGTCATCTCGTCCCCCGGCAGCTTGCACCGCAATGGTGTAGATGCTGAGGAACTCTGACGGATGCGTCTTGCCGTCGTACTTCTCTGGTATGTCTGGCTTGAAGTTCTTTGTACTGGGCCACTGGACTTGCCGTAGCTCACAGGTGAACGCAGGACAACCTACCGCGTACGGCAGATCGCCTGGTTCCCCTGGCGCATGCATGTCAACAGAGGGCCCAGCGCGCTTGTTGGATTGACGTCGCGCTTCTCTTCGGCGCTCGATGCGGGTTCGAGCGTCTTCTTGTTGTCGATCATGAAGAACTTGGCGCTGATCGCGACGAGCTCGTGGATCCGACAATGCAGTGGAGTCGCTATCGAGGTGGATCCGGCGAGTCGGCGATCTCGGCCTTCGGGGCGGTGATTGCATGGTAGTTGCACCTCCGTCCGTTTCGTCGCCACTGGCTCGCGTCCGGCGGTCCTGCCGCGGCGGCGACGCGCTCGGCCGCCGTGGAGTGTCGCCGTTGGTGTAGCCGATGAGACTCTGAATGGTGGCTCTCCATTCGTCGATCTTGTCCGACGTCGGAGGGTAATCTAGGAGAAGTTGAGCTCGTGCCAAAGCTTCTGCTGGAGTGGTGGGTAGCAGTGGCGGACGGCGCGAGGAGCGAGACATGCTTGAACTTCTAACTATATTAGAAGGAGCAGTATCCCGTCCAGGCGACCATGCCCCGCTCGTGCCAGCACGCTGGCGTGCATGCTGGTCTTGAGCGCCCCGAGATCCACCAGCTTAGTCTTGGGCTATCATGCGTATGGCACTGCTAGTGCCATGACGCTGTTGATCTTGCGCCTCCTGAGAGTGGCGTGGAACATGTACAGTCGCCGAGGTTTGTGCAGCCTTGTTCTTGGACCTGGCGGCATCATGAGCTTCCTCGTCGACTTCCTTTCTTCCGCCGGCGTCCATCCCACCACTCGTTTGCTCCAACGGTGGTGGAAGTGACGTGGATGGAGCGGCCGCCGCCGAAGTCTTCTTCTTCGGTGGCATGTTGATGAAGGGAACAAAGATCTAGCTCGTGTGAACGCCGGATCTGGTTCACACAATCTCAACTCCCCCTACCTGGCGCGCCAAAGATGTCGGGGAAACTGATCCACGAACACCTATGGGGCCGGCGGACCGGGCCCCTTTCGGTTCGGCGGGGGGCGGAGGTCGCACGAAGAACAGATCGAGGCGAGGCACACGAGTAGTTTACCCAGCTTCGGAGCTCTCCGGAGAGATAACACTCCTACTGCTGCTTGTCTGGTTGTATTATCTGGTGTCCTTGCTCTCGAGCGAGAGAGTGTGATGTTTTCTGGGCTACGAATGAATCGAAGCAAACTGTCCGAACCAACCCCTTCTATGTTGCGCATGGGCCTCCTTTTATATGCTAAAGGGGTCACCGATAGGTGGCAATGCAGAGGAGGGTAAAAATGTAAAAAGCAAGGTACTTGACACAGTTGCTTGTACAGTGCACCCTACCTAACCCTGACGGCAGGGGACAAGGGCATTAAATGCCCGTCTGAGTCGCCCGAACAATGCAGAAAAGGACCGTTAGGGGCGCCACCGTTCGCCACGATGGTGATCTTGTCAGCTTCGCATGCCACTGCGCACTGCTGGCTGCACAGCCTCCCGCCACGCGCGACTGGAGAGGCCCCCAGAGCGACACGTTGGTGGATGCGCTGGAGCGTGGGCGCAGAGTGGCCGCCTGCCGCAGCAAGCGCCTTGCCGCTGTTGTTATCTCGCCGGGTCCAGAAGCTCGTCGCTCACCGGGCCTCGGGGTACCTTATTTAGTCTTCCCGGCAAGCTCCTCTTGCCGGGGCCTTGTTGCCTTGCCGGAGCGCGTGGCGCGTCGCGGCAAGTTCCTTGGAGCGCCTTGGTTGGCCTTCCCGGCAAGCTCCTCTTGCCGGGGTCTTGTCTCCTTAGCTTAAATACTTTGTTCTTGGATGGCTCCGAGGGAACCTTGGAGGATCTTGGCGCTCGCCCGGCAAGCCTTTGCCGCGGGGTGCTGCAACTGCCCGTGCACAAGTTCGGGGTACTAGGGTACCCCTATTCTAGTACACCGACAGTCCCACTCTATGTCAGCACAAGATTAATATGGAACCTGATGCTAAACCCGTTGTTGATCACCAACGTCGGTTAAATCCAAAAATGAAGGAAGTGGTAAGAACGGAAATCTTAAAACTTCTGGAAGCAAGTATAATCTATCCTATAGCTGATAGTAGATGGGTAAGTCCTGTTCATTGTGTCCCTAAGAAAGGAGGTATTACTGTTGTTCCTAATGATAAGAATGAACTTACTCCACAAAGAATTGTTACAGGTTATAGAATGGTAATTGATTTTAGAAAATTTAACAAAGCAACTAGAAAAGATCATTACCCTATGCCTTTTATTGATCAAATGCTAGAAAGATTATCTAAGCACACACATTTTTGCTTCCTTGATGGATATTCTGGTTTTTCGCAAATACCTGTTTCCCAAACTGATCAAGAAAAGACCACTTTTACTTGTCCTTTGGAACTTATGCTTATAGATGTATGCCTTTTGGTTTTTGCAATGCACCTGCTACCTTTCAAACATGTATGACTACTATATTCTCCACTTTTGTGAAAAGATTGTTGAGGTTTTCATGGATGACTTCTCTGTTTATGGGAAGTCTTTTGATGATTGTTTAAGCAATCTTGATCGAGTTTTGTAGAGATGTGAACAAAAAAACTTGTCTTGAATTGGGAGAAGTGCCACTTTATGGTTAATGAAGGCATTGTCTTGGGTCATAAAATTTCTGAAAGAGGTATTGAAGTGGACAAAGCTAAGGTTGATGCAATTGAGAAAATGCCATGTCCTAAAGATATCAAAGGTATTCGTAGTTTCCTAGGTCATGTTGGTTTCTATAGGAGATTTATCAAAGACTTCTCTAAAATATCTAGGCCTCTTACGAATCTTTTGCAAAAGGATGTTCCTTTGTTTTTGATGATGATTGTTTAGAAGCCTTCGAAACATTCAAGAAAGCCTTAATTTCTGCACATATTGTTCAACCACCTGATCGGAACTTGCCTTTTGAAATTGTGTGATGCTAGTGATTATGCTATTGGTGCTGTTCTAGGACAAAGAGTTGATAAGAAACTGAATGTTATTCATTATGCTAGTAAAACTCTAGACAATGCTCAACGAAATTATGCAACTACAGAAAAATAATTCTTAGCAGAGGTGTTTGCCTGTGATAAATTTAGATCTTACATTGTTGATTCAAAAGTAATTGTTCACACCAACCATGCTACTATTAAATATCTTATGGAAAAGATAGATGCTAAACCTAGACTTATTCGATGGGTTCTCTTGCTACAAGAATTCGATTTACATATCATTGATAGGAAAGGAGCTGAGAACCTAGTAGCTGATAATTTGTCTAGGCTTGAAAATGTGCTTGATGACCCACTACCTATCGATGATAGTTTTCCTAATGAGCATTTACCTACAATAAATGTTGCTCAGAATACTCCTTGGTATGCTGACTATGCTAATTGTATTGTTGCTAAATATTTACCAGCTAGTTTCACATACCAACCAAAGAAACAATTCTTCTATGATTTAAGACACTACTTTTGGGATGATCCACATCTTTATAAAGAAGGAGTAGATGGTATTATTAGATGTTGTCTACCTAAGCATGAACATGGACAAATCCTATGGAAAAGTCACTCTGAAGCATATGGAGGACATCATGCTGGAGATAGAACTGCTCATAAGGTATTACAATATGGATTTTATTGGCCTACTCTCTTCAAGGATGCCCGTAAGTTCGTCTTATCTTGTGATGAATGTCAAAGAATGTGTAATATCAGTAAGCGTCAAGAAATTCCTATGAATTATTCACTTGCTATGGAACCATTTGATGTTTGGGGATTTGATTACATGGGACCTTTTCCTTCCTCTAATGGGTATAAACATATTTTGGTTGTTGTTGCTTATGTTCCTAAATGGGTAGAAGCTATTCCAACCAGTAGTGCTGATCACAACACCTCTATTAAAATGCTTAAGGAAGTTATTTTCCCAAGGTTTGGAGTCCCTAGGTATTTAATAACTGATGGTGCTTCACACTTTATTCATGCTCCCTTCTATAAAATGCTTGCCAAGTATGATGTTTACCATAGAATTGCATCACCTTATAATCCTCGGTCTAGTGGTCAAGTTAAACTTAGTAATAGAGAAATAAAATTAATTCTGCAAAAGACTGTCAATAGGTCCCGGAAGAACTAGTCTAAGAAATTAGATGATGCACTTTGGGCTTATAGAACAGCGTATAAAAATCCTATGGATATGTTTCTTTATAAAATGGTTTATGGAAAAGCTTGTCATTTGCCTCTTGAGTTAGAACATAAAGCATATTGGGCAATCAAAGAACTCAACTATGATTTCAATCTTGCCGGTGAAAAGAGGTTATTTGATATTATCTCATTAGATGAATCGAGAACCCAAGCTTATGAAAACACCAAGTTGTTTAAAGAGAAAGTCAAAAGATGGCATGATAAGAGAATCGAAAAGCGTGAGTTTAAAGTTGGAGAATATGTTCTTTTGTACAACTCTCGTTTCAGATTCTTTGCAGGAAAACTCCTCTCAATTGGGAAGGACCCTATGCTATCGAGGAGGTTTATCGGTTTGGAACCAACAAAATTATTAATGCCGAAGGTACTAACCCGAAGGTTGTTAACGGGTAGCGAATAAAACATTATATCTCAGGTACGCCCATTAATGTTGAAAGTAATATTATCCAAACTTTGACACCAGAAGAACACATAAAAGAGTCCTTATGGAACACTCCAGAATCGTGAAAATAAGGAGGTACGTGATACGGTAAGTAAACAGACTCCTAAAAATCCGCAAAAATATTTTTTTTGTCAGTTTTGGAATATTTAGAAAATTAGGAAAATAAGAAACTTCCAGGAAGCGTACCCCGGTGGGCACAAGACAAGCGCGCCCAGGTTGGTTGTGCCCACCTGGGGTACCTTCCGTACTCCGTTTTTCTACAGTTTGCTTGTTTCCCAAGATAAAAAATCTTTATATGCCCCCTGAACCTTTTGACCATCGTATCGTGGAGAAATCCTTTGTTTTCTTTTCCCTGCTATTTCCTGTCAGATCCCATGTACCATGGCCTCTTCAAGCTCCTCCAGGGACAAGTTCTTCAAGAACGTCATCAACCCATATTTGCGGGAAGTGGTGCAGCACCCCCAGGTCATCTAGATGCATGAGGGGGTGCTTCACCTCCGAGATGTGTCGGGTCCCAACGGGACGGGAACCGTGGAGGCCAGGCTTGAAGCTATGGAACAAGATATGTTCCGCTGTAAGGGGATGGTGGAGCGTGGACTCAATGCCAATCACCTCATGATCATGGACCTTTCCCGTGATCTCAAGGTGGATGGCAAGCCCATGAAGGACATCGTCTTCACCCTCAACGAGCAAATCAACTTCCTCCAAAGCGAGATTTATGATCTCCAAAACCAAGTCTTTGAATATGAGGCAAGGTTTAAAGGTATGAGTTTGGCTGCCGGTTGCAGGACCCGTGAGACTCACTCTTCCTCTTATGATGGTGGACCTCTACCATGGAAACCCGAGGACAAGATACCTTCTTCATCACCAAAAGAAAATTGAGTATCGGATATGGTCACTGATACGTCTCCAACGTATCTATAATTTTTGATTGTTCCATGCTATTATATTATCAACTTTGGATGTTTATGGGCTTTATTATACACTTTAATATTATTTTTGGGACTAATCTATTAACCCAGAGCCCAGTGCCAGTTTCTGTTTCTTCCTTGTTTTAGAGTATCGCAGAAAAAGAAAATCAAACGAGGTCCAATTGACCTGAAACTTCACGGAACTTATTTTTGGAAGGAAAGCAACCCGGGAGACTTGGAATCCACGTAAGGGAAGCTTCGAGGAGGCCACGAGGAAGGGGGGCGCGCCCAACCCCCTGGGCACGCCCTCCACCCTCGTGGGCCCCTCGTGGCCCCCTGACATACTTCTTCCGCCTATATATCTCCATATACCCTAAAAACATCCGAGAGCACAATAGATCAGGAGTTCCGCCACCAGAAGCCTCCGTAGCCACTGAAAGCCAATCTAGACCCGTTCCAGCACCCTGCCGGAGGGGGCAATCCCTCTCCGGTGGCCATCTTCATCATCCCGGTGCTCTCCATGACGAGGAGGGAATAGTTCTCCCTCGGGGCTGAGGGTATGTACCAGTAGCTATGTGTTTGGTCTCTCTCTCTCTCTCGTGTTCTTGAGGTGATACGATCTTGATGTATCGCGAGCTTTGCTATTATATTTGGATCCTATGATGTTTCTTCCCCCCTCTACTCTCTTGTAATGGATCGATTTTCCCCTTTCAATTTATCTTATCGGATTGAGTCTTTAAAGATTTGAGAACACTTGATGTATGTCTTGCCGTGCGTATCTATGGTGACAATGGGATATCACATGATTCACTTGATGTATGTTTTGGTGATCAACTTGCGGGTTCCGCCGATGAACCTATGCATAGGGGTTGGCACACGTTTTCGTCGTGATTCTCCGGTAGAAACTTTGGGGCACTCTTTGAGGTTCTATGTGTTGGTTGAATAGATGAATCTGAGATTGTGTGATGCATATCATATAATCATACCCACAGATACTTGAGGTGACATTGGAGTATCTAGGTGACATTAGGGTTTTGGTTAATTTGTGTCTTTAGGTGTTATTCTAGTACGAACTCTAGGGTTGTTTGTGACACTTATAGGAATAGCCCAATGGATTGATTGGAATGAATAACTTTGAGGTGGTTTCGTACCCTACCACAATCTCTTCGTTCGTTCTCCGCTATTAGTCTTTTAGTTTCTTGTTTTATCACTAGTTTAGTTTATAAAAGAAAATTACAAAAAAAATGGAATTAAGTTTGTCTCATACGCATCACCTTTTTAATATCTTTCGTAAGTATGATGGAAAGGAAAATTGTGCTCAAGTGCTAGAAGAAGAAATCTATAAAATGTTTGGCACTAAATATGTGAATGATGAGAATGATTGCAATATTGTTAGTATGAATTCCTTGAATATCCATGATGCTAATGATATGCAAAGCCACAAGCTTGGGGAAGCTATGTTTGATGAAGATGATATTTTTTGTCCCCCAAGTTTTGATGAGCAAATTTATTATGATGAAAGCATGCCTCCTATCTATGATGATTATTGTGATGACATGTATGCTTTGAAGAATAATGATAACCATGAAACTTGTCATCTTGATTTTAATTTTCAATCACATGATAGTTATTTTGTTGAGTTTGCTCCCACTATTATTCATGAGAAGAATTTTGCTTGTGTGGAGAGTAGTAAAATTTCTATGCTTGTAGATCATGAAAACAATGATTTAGGTGCTGGTTATATTGTTGAATTCATTCATGATGATACTGAAAATTATTATGAGGGAGGAACATATGCTTGTAAGAATTGCAATAATATCAAGTTCCCTCTCTATGTGCTTAAAGTTTTGAAGTTATGCTTGTTTTACCTTCCTATGCTAGTTGATTATTGTTCCCACAAGTTGTTTGATCACAAAATCCCTATGCACATGAAGTGGGTTAGACTTAAATGTGCTAGTCATATTCTTCATGATGCTCTATTTATGTTACAATTCTTATCCTTTATGTGAGCATCATTGAAATCATCATGCCTAGCTAGGGGGGTTAAACGATAGCGCTTGTTGGGAGGCAACCCAATTTTATTTTTATTCCTTGCTTTTTGCTCCTGTTAAGTAATAAATAATTCATCTATCCTCTGCTTAGATGTGGTTTTATGCTTTTAATTAGTGTTTGTGCCAAGTAGAACCTTTGGGAAGACTTTGGGAAAGTCTTGTTGATCATGCTGTAAAAAACAGAAACTTTAGCGCTCACAAGAATTGCTGTCATTTTTATTTGGAAAGTGATATTTAGTTAATAATTTTTGAACATGATTAATAGATAAATAAATTCCTCAGGTCCAGAAATTTATTTGAGAATTTTATGAGTTCCAGAAGTATACGTTTGATTCAGATTACTATAGACTGTTCTGTTTTTGACAGATTCTGTTTTTCATGTGTTGTTTACTTATTTTGATGAATATATGGCTAGTAAAATAGTTTATAAACCATAAAAAATTTGGAATACAGTAGGTTTAACACCAATATAAATAAATAATGAGTTCATTACAGTACCTTGAAGTGGTGATTTACTTTCTTATACTAACGGAGCTTACGAGTTTTCTGTTAAGTTTTGTGTTGTGAAGTTTTCAAGTTTTGGGTAAAGATTTGATGGACTATGGAATAAGGAGTGGCAAGAGCCTAAGCTTGGGGATGCCCAAGGCACCCCAAGGTAATATTCAAGTACAACCAAAAGCCTAAGCTTGGGTATGCCCCGGAAGGCACCCCCTCTTTCATCTTCATTCATCAGTAACTTTACTAGGAGCTATATTTTTATTCGCCACATGATATGTGTTTTGCTTGGAGCGTCATTTTATTTTATTTAGTTTTGCTTGCTGTTTGAATAAAGTATAAAGATCTGAAATTCTTAAATATTATAGAGTCTTCATATAGTTGCATAATCATTCGACTACTCATTGATCTTCACTTATATCTTTCGGAGTAGTTTGTTGTTGCTCTAGTGCTTCACTTATATCCTTTTAGAGCACGGTCGTGGTTTTATCTTATAGAAATAGATGACCTCTCATGCTTCACTTATATTATTTTGAGAGTCCTAAACATCATGGTAATTTTCTTTGGTTATGAATTTAGTCCTAATATGATGGGCATCCAAGAGGGACATAATAAAAACTTTCATATAGAGTGCATTGAATGCTATGAGAAGTTTGATACTTGATGATTATTTTGAGATATGAGGATGGTATTATTAGAGTCATGCTAGTTGAGTAGTTGTGAATTTTAGAAATACTTGTGTTGAAGTTTGTGATTCCCGTAGCATGCACGTATGGTGAACCGTTATGTGATGAAGTCAGAGCATGATTTATTTATTGATTGCCTTCCTTATGAGTGGCGGTCGGGGACGAGCGATGGTCTTTTCCTACCAATCTATCCCCCTAGGAGCATGTGCATAGTACTTTGTTTCGATAACTAATAGATTTTTTCAATAAGTATGTGAGTTCTTTATGACTAATGTTGAGTCCATGGATTATACGCACTCTCACCCTTCCACCATTGCTAGCCTCTCTAGTACCGCGCAACTTTCACCGGTACCATAAACCACCATATACCTTCCTCAAAATAGCCACCATACATACCTATCATGGCATTTCCATAGCCATTCCGAGATATATTGCCATGCAATCTTCCACCGTTCCGTTTATTATGACATGCTCCATCATTGTCATATTGCTTTGCATGACCATGCAGTTGACATTGTATTTGTGGCAAAGCCACCGTTCATAATTCTTTCATACATGCCACTCATGCATCATTGCACATCTCGGTACACCACCAGAGGCATTCATATAGAGTCATATCTTGTCCTAAGTATCGAGTTGTAATTCTTGAGTTGTAAGAAAATAAAAGTGTGATGATCATCATTATTAGAGCATTGTCCCAGTGAGGAAAGGATGATGGAGACAATGATTCCCCCACAAGTCGGGATGAGACTCCGGACGAAAATAAATAAATAAATAAAAGAGGCCAAAGAAGCCCAAATAAAAAAAAGAGAAAAGAGGCCAAAAAAAGAGAAGGCCCAAATAAAAAAATGACAGACAAAAGAGAGAACGGGCAATGCTAGTATCCTTTTACCACACTTGTGCTTCAAAGTAGCACCATGATCTTCATGATAGAGAGTCTCCTATGTTGTCACTTTCATATACTAGTGGGAATCTTTCATTATAGAACTTGGCTTGTATATTCCAATGATGGGTGAGGGAGTCCCGGATTTGGGGGTATCCGAACATCCGGATTATATCCTTTGGCCGGACTGTTGGACCATGAAGATACAAGATTGAAGACTTTGTCCCGTGTCCGGATGGGACTCTACTTGGCATGGAAGGCAAGCTAGGCAATACGGATATGTATATATCTCCTCCTTTGTAACCGACCTTGTGTAACCCTAGCCCCCTCTGGTGTCTATATAAACCGGAGGATTTTAGTCCGTAGGACAACACACAGTCATACCATAGGCTAGCTTCTAGGGTTTAGCCTCTCCGATCTCGTGGTAGATCAACTCTTGTACTACTCATATTATCAAGAATTATCAAGCAGGACGTAGGGTTTTACCTCCATCAAGAGGGCCCGAACCTGGGTAAAACATCGTGTCCCCTGCCTCCTCTTACCATCCGCCTTAGACGCACAGTTCGGGACCCCCTACCCGAGATCCGCCGGTTTTGACACCGACATTGGTGCTTTCATTGAGAGTTCCTCTGTGTCGTCGCTGTAAGGAAGGATTCCTCATCTTGTTGTTAAAAACAACATTACTGCCGGGGGAGCCCTGGCTGTCGGCCAAACTCTCCGGCTAGGCAGTTTCATCATGACCGCCTGTTCGGCTGCCGCACCGACGATGATTTCTCCGGTCATCGAAAACAACCTCCACGTTGGCTCGGAATTTGCCGAGCAGATGGATCCAATGGAGCTCTCTTCCCTAAACGAGCTCTTGGATCGCGTCTCCGCCTTGGGAGTCGCTACGGACTATGATCGGATTGGGCTTAAACCCGATCAAAGGGAGATTAACTCTCCACCGGTCACCCATCATATTGCGGTGGTGGAGGAACAATGCGGCGATTCTTCCTCTATCTTGAGGACTAACTATGTCCGGATTCCTAAGCTCTCCGAGCCGGATACCCGTTTATGGGAGGACATCACCCAAACCCTGAACCTAGAGTCAGGCAGCGGGCCAGACTCATCGGGCAACATCCCGGAATCCGAACTTCCAAGATCAGAAACTCCTCGGCCCCTAGGTCTCAGATCGGGTAGGGGTTCGGACTCAAAACCACCCACCCACCCAGACATAAACGATCTTTCCCACATCAGGCAAGAGCCCCATGAAATAGTACATCATTATTGGGCCAGATTCCTCCTTGTGATGAACAAGGTTAAGGACTGCCGCGAGGAAGATGCAGTCTCACTTTTCTGCAATAACTGCACGGACAAGGGAGTCCTTAACGCCATAAGTCGCCATGACATATCACGCTTCGCCGACTTGGCATCCATAGTACGAAAGTACTGTGCGATGGAAAGTGCCTGGAAAACCGAAATGAATTTTTGGGATAATCCGGCTCCGAATATACACCCAGTCCGAGGTAAAAGGGTGCACTATCATAAGACACCCGAGTTAATTGCAAAGAAGCAAAAACCCTTTACAGGGCGTGGAACCGTATTGGAGGGATGGCTCAACGGACCCTGCAAAATTCATAGTACAGCGGATACCATACCAACACACGGCCTTAGAGCATGTTGGATACTCCGATAGGTGGCCAAAAGCGGCGAGGATCTTCTCGTCCCAGATGCCACAGAGCACCATCCCAGGGATAACAATACGGTATTAACAGTCATTGAGACCTTCGCATCAAAAAATAGGCGCAAGCGAACACTCCGCAGCATTGCCAAAATCTGCCACGTAGCAGCAATAAATCCATGGAGCGACATGGATATTACCTTCAATGCAAGTGACGAACCTAAATTCCGAACAGCTCGAGCACCAGCTGCACTGGTCCTTAGTCCAATTGTGGACGGCTTTCGACTCACCAAAGTACTCCTGGACGACGGCAGTGGATTAAACCTGATCTACGAGGAAACTCTTCAAAAAATGGAAATAGACTAGAACCGCATTGAGCAAAGCAACACAACCTTTAGAGGAATCATCCCTAGTCGGGAAGCACGCAATACTGGGAAAATCACACTAGATGTGGTATTCGGCACGCCGGAGAACTACAGGTCCGAAGAAATTACATTCCAAGTGGCCCAGTTCAGTAGTGGATACCACGCCCTCTTGGGACGGGAGGCATTCACAATCTTCCAAGCCATACCCCATTATGGGTACATGAAGCTCAAAATGCCCGGGCCCAATGGAATCATCACTCTTGTTAGTGATCCGGACACAGCACTCCGTGCCGAAAACAAAACAGCCGCATTGGCCCTCGAGGCATTATCCGAAGCCCTTTAGGTCGAGGAATTAACTGCGCTACGCTCCACAGTGGACAGGGACGACGTGATACTTGACAGGAGATCCAAGTCCACCTCTTTTAAACCAGCGGATGAAATAGTCAAATTCCAAGTCCACCCAACGGACCCTACAATACAGCCTCCATCGGGTCAAAGTTAAACCCCTCAGTGGACGCCGCACCACGAGAGTTCCTGCGCAAGAATTGGGACATATTCGCTTGGCACCCCTCAGACATGCTAGGAATCCCACGCAGGCTGGCCGAGCACAGCCTCTATATCCTAAAGGGATTCAAGCCGGTCAAGCAGGCTCTTCGGTGTTTCTCTGAACCTAAGAGACAGGCTATGGGAGAGGAACTAGCCAAGTTACTGGAGGCCGGATTCATTAGAGAAATAAAACACCCGGACTGGCTAGCAAACCTGGTGATGGTACCAAAAAAGGACAAATCCTGGCGCCTATGTGTCAATTTCAAGGACCTCAACAAGGCTTGCCCAAAGGATCCCTTCCCCCTCCCCCGCATCAATCAAATTATCGATGCCACCGCAGGACACGAGTCATTGTGTTTCCTCGACGCATACTCCGGCTACCACCAAATCAAGATGGCGGAGTCCGACCAAGCCGCAACGGCATTTATCACACCATACGGCCCATTCTGTTTCAACACAATGCCTTTTGGGCTCAAAAATGCTGGCGCAACGTATCAGCTTATGATTCAGACACGTCTGGAGAAATAGATCGGCAAAACAGTAGAGGCATACGTAGATGATGTGGTCGTCAAAACCAAACACGTCGACTCTCTAATAGACGACTTGAGGCTCACATTCAACAACTTCCGAACATACGACATCAAGCTCAATCCGGAAAAATGCGTTTTTGGCGTGCCAGCCGGAAAGTTCCTGGGTTTCATTGTCTCTAGTAGAGGAATTGAAGCTAATCCGGCCAAAATTCGAGCTTTGTCACAGTTGGCTACCCCAACAGACCTCAAACAAATCTAGAAATTAACTGGATGTGTCGCCGCTCTAAGCCGCTTTATCTCCCGCTTAGGAGAAAAGGCATTACCCCTTTATCGCCTCCTTCGGCGCACCGAACACTTTGAGTGGACGGACGCCGCCACAGCCGGATTGGAAGAAATAAAAGCCATACTGGCAACCAATCCAATCCTGACCGCGCCAAACATCGGCGAACCAATGCTGTTGTACATTGCGGCAACTCATCAAGTTTTAAGCGCAGTGCTCATCATCGAACGAGAAGCTGGCGGACATAAATTCCCCAGCTCCTGTGACAGTCGACTATTCTGCTCTGTAAGAACCTGCACAATAAGATGATCCTTAAATCAGTTCTGCTAACTGTTTCAAGTCTCAGGGGCTACTGATACATATAATCGTCAGATTTGCTTACCCGTACATCATTTACATACTGGTCTGTGGCTCTGGCTAGACCATTTTGAGTAGCACGGAGGTACGCCTCTCCAGAATTGAAGGCATCAAATGCCTCTGGTGAGAAGCAAGCATCGCGGAGTACGGCTCGGTAACGCCTATGATTCATGGCACTCTCCACTTCTGAATTTGTAGCGGATAGCCTATCTACATCCTCTGTAGGAGAAGTATCCGGCGTCTGCCCCATGTCGGCTTCCGCCTCTATGTCCGGTCCTGGAGCCCGACTGGTGGAAGCGTGATCGGCAGCCTCACCGAACATATTCCGGCGAGCATTTTTTCTGTTAAAGAAACATGGACGTCATTACATTTCAAGAAAGACGAGAACCACGGAGCGGGGTTTCTATCATACCTCTACGCCGGCGTCTCCGTCCTGACCGCCTTCCTTTTTGGCCTGCCCGGCCTTGGTGCCTCTTGTTGGCGAGTTGCTACGGGTTCGGCATGGCATCCCGAATGCCTTCCCTATAAAACACCATATGTATATGGTAAGTGAAGTGTCTAAAAGGGGATCCTAGTTTTTGGAGTTGGGATTTTTGCTTTTTCTTACGTGCGATGCAGGAAAGCTTCCGGGATAGTCGGCCGTAATGGCCACCATGGCGTCATCACAGCTTAACTGATAGAACTGTCGGTCTATCAGCTCCACGAATATGTCCGGATCTTCTTCGAGTCCGGGACCGAGGGCCCGGTCAGGGTCCTCTGGTTGTGGAGATGGGCTGCTGACCTCCCTTATGGCTTTTCACAGTTCCTGCCGCAAAATGGCAAGGTGAGTACCTACGACAAAGAATGCGGGAAGAATGGGAGTAAGGAGATGTAACTCACCCAGCTTGGAGGGTTGGACATGGAGAATCCATCCCATGGCTTGATACAAATGAACTCCTCTTCCTCTCCCTTGAACAATTCGGACATAATTTTTGCTAAAGCGGCAACGTTGTCTGGACCCTTACGCCCGCAATGGATGGCGTCATCTTCCCCTTAAAACAACACAAGGGGTGCCCTCGATATTGAAGTGGTTGCACTCCACACATTATGCATATTGACATAACCTCGATTACTGCCAATCCTGATACGGTTCATCAGGTAAAGGACTTCTCCGTTGTCTTCCGCCTGAGGGCTCCGTGGGCGCCAAATTTGGCGTTTCTTCAGAGGAGCATTGTTGAACTCAGGAAGACCTCGCCGAACAGGGTCCGGAAGGGGGACGTCCTCCATATAAAACCATTCTAAAGGCTAGTCTTCGGACGTCTTCTTTGGAGTACCAGACAGGTATCCGGTTTTGGCGATGCGCCATATTTCGGCTCCGTCCATTGTAGGTGGCGAGCCTGGCTCGGAGGGGCACCATATACGCTGGAGGGAGAAATCCCTTAGTCTGCAGTTCGACTAATCGACTGTGTGGGACTGGACACCTCTCCCAATCACCGGGCTTAGGGCTACGGGGGCAGGAGGAGGAGCTGCGGAGGTCGGCCATGCTGGAGTGGATCTTTCCGAAGCGCGCTTCGATGGATTCTCGCTGGGGGAGGATGGTATGGATTGGATCTAACAATCCCCATCCCTTTAATAGACAATTTATTTATCTGGCTAGGGGTGCGAATGTAAAAACGCCCTGGCGCCTCGCATTCATTCGACGCGTGGAAGATAGCCCTTATTGGGCGCAGAAGCCAAGAGGTTCAACATTTATGGGACCGGACACTGCTTAACAAACGTTCGAAATTTGGAGAGGAACTCGCCTTGCAATGCCGAAGACAACACTGCGCACCAGACTCATCGTCATTGAAGCCTGGTTCGGGGGCTAGTGAGGGAGTCCTGGATTAGGGGGTATCCGGACATCCGGATTATATCCTTTGGCTGGACTATTGGACCATGAAGACACAAGATTGAAGACTTCGTCCCGTATCCGCATGGGACTCTACTTGTCGTGGAAGGCAAGCTAGGCAATACGGATATGTATATCTCCTCCTTTGTAAACGACCTTGTGTAACCCTAGCCCCCTCCGGTGTCTATATAAACCGGAGGGTTTTAGTCCGTAGGACAACACACAATCATACCATAGGCTAGCTTCTCGGGTTCAGCCTCTCCGATCTCGTGGTAGATCAACTCTTGTACTACTCATATTATCAAGAATAATCAAACATGATGTAGGGTTTAACCTCCATCAAGAGGGCCCGAACCTGGGTAAAACATCGTGTCCCCTGCCACCTGTTACCATCCACCTTAGACGCACAGTTCGGGACCCCCTACCCGAGATCCGCCGATTTTGACACCGACAATGGGCTTCCTCAAAATGCCCTAGGTCTTCGTGAGCAAGCAAGTTGGATGCACACCCACTAGTTTCTTTTGTTGAGATTTCATACACTTATAGCTCTAGTGCATCCGTTGCATGGCAATCCCTACTCACTCACATTGATATATATTGATGGGTATCCCCATAGCTCGTTGTTACGCCTAGTTGATGTGAGACTATCTTCCCCTTTTTGTCTTCTCCACAACCACCATTCTATTCCACCTATAGTGCTATGTCCATGGCTCACGCTCATGTATTGCATGAAGATTGAAATAGTTTGAGAACATCGAAAGTATGAAACAATTGCTTGGCTTGTCATCGGGGTTGTGCATGATTTAAATATTTTGTGTGGTGAAGATCGAGCATAGCCAGACTATGATTTTGTAGGGATAGCTTTCTTTGGCCATGTTATTTTGAGAAGACATGATTACTTGGTTAGTATGCTTGAAGTATTATTATTCTTATGTCAATATTAAACTTTTGTCTTCAATCTTATGGATCTGAATATTCTTGCCACAATAAAGAGAACTACATGGATAAATATGTTAGGTAGAATTCCACATCAAAAATTCTGTTTTTATCATTTACCTACTTGAGGACGAGCAGGAATTAAGCTTGGGGATGCCGATACATCTCCAACGTATCTATAATTTTTTATTGTTCCATGCTATTATATTATCAACTTGGATGTTTATGTGCTTTATTATACACTTTTATATTATTTTTGGGACTAACCTATTAACCCAGAGCCCAGTGCCAGTTTCTATTTTTTCCTTGTTTTAGAGTATCGCAGAAAAGGAAAATCAAACGGAGTCCAATTTACCTGAAACTTCATGGAACTTATTTTTGGAAGGAAAGCAACCCGGGAGACTTGGAGTCCATGTAAGGGAAGCTTCGAGGAGGCCATGCGGTAGGGGGGCGCGCCCTCCACCCTCGTGGGCCCCTCATGCCCCCCTGACATACTTCTTCCGCCTATATATCTCCATGTACCCTAAAAACATCCGAGAGCACAATAGATCGGGAGTTCCACCGCCAGAAGCCTCTATAGCCACTGAAAGCCAATCTAGACCCGTTCCGGCACCCTGCCGGAGGGGCAATCCCTTTCCGGTGGCCATCTTCATCATCCTGGTGCTCTCCATGACGAGGAGGGAGTAGTTCTCCCTCGGGGTTGAGGGTATGTACCAGTAGCTATGTGTTTGATCTCTCTCTCTCTCTCGTGTTCTTGAGGTGATACGATCTTGATGTATCGCGAGATTTGCTATTATATTTGGATCCTATGATGTTTCTTCCCCCTCTACTCTCTTGTAATGGATCGAGTTTCCCCTTTGAAATTATCTTATCGAATTGAGTCTTTAAAGATTTGAGAACACTTGATGTATGTCTTGCCGTGCGTATCTGTGGTGACAATGGGATATCACGTGATTCACTTGATGTATGTTTTGGTGATCAACTTGCGGGTTCCGCCCATGAACCTATGCATAGGGGTTGGCACACGTTTTCGTCGTGATTCTCCGGTAGAAACTTTGGGGCACTCTTTGAGGTTCTATGTGTTGGTTGAATAGATGAATCTGAGATTGTGTGATGCATATCGTATAATCATACCCATGGATTCTTGAGGTGACATTGGAGTATCTAGGTGACATTAAGGTTTTGGTTGATTTGTGTCTTTAGGTGCTATTCTAGTAAGAACTGTAGGGTTGTTTGTGACACTTATAGGAATAGCCCAACGGATTGATTGGAAAGAATAACTTTGAGGTGGTTTTGTACCCTACCATAATCTCTTCGTTCGTTCTCCGCTATTAGTGACTTTGGAGTGACTCTTTGTTGCATGTTGAGGGATAGTTATGTGATCCAATTATGTTAGTATTGTTGAGGGAACTTACACTAGCGAAAGTATGAACCCTAGGCCTTGTTTACTATCATTGCAATACCGTTTACGCTCACTTTTATCATTAGTTACCTTGCTGTTTTTATAATTTCAGATTACAAATACCTTTATCTACTATCCATATACCACTTGTATCACCATCTCTTCACCGAACTAGTGCACCTATACAATTTACCATTGTATTGGGTGTGTTGGGGACACAAGAGACTCTTTGTTATTTGGTTGCAGGGTTGCTTGAGAGAGACCATCTTCATCGTATGCCTCCTACGGATTGATAAACCTTAGGTCATCCACTTGAGGGAAATTTGCTACTGTCCTACAAACCTCTGCACTTGGAGGCCCAACAACGTCTACAAGAAGAAGGTTATGTAGTAGACATCAGTCACTCCCCTTGGCTTCCGCCAAGCTTGGGGGACGTGCCTCGGTATCGTATCATCCCCACTAGCTTTTGCCTTTACTTATTTTAGTTTGATCTTTTGCTTTAGATGAATACAAGTTTAGTTTGATTCTTTCTTTTTGAGAGTTTGCTTAGTGATCTATCTTTGTAATCGTGTGCGAGATATATAATAAAGTTTAGTTTGTGTTTTTGCTTTCTTTACTTTATTGTTGCAATGAAAAGGAAGGAATTAAAAGAAAAGGAAAGGAAATAAATCAAGAAGATCATATACTAATCTTATGGTAGGTGATTACACCACATAAGGAAAAGTATAAGTAGGAAATCTTATTAGAGATTGACAAACATAACATTAGTCAATGATGCAACTCATGAAAGAATTAATAAGGGAAGAGAAGATTCACATATAAATACACTATCCTAGAAATATTTTGTGATTGTCAGCCCCCACCAAAATATTATATGCCAAAATTGTTGACGTTGGACAAGGAAGACAACTTACACATTTATGTTTGTTCATATTCACATAGAAGTCAAATTGTCATAGATCCTTTAACATGTGGTGCTTCCCCCTTATCTTTGCTAGCCAAAAATTCGGCACTAAGTACAGATACTACTTGTGCATCCAAAAAACCTTAAACCCAAATCTTATTTTCAAGAGTCCACCATACCTACCTAGAGATTGAGCAAGATCCCTCAAGTAAGTTGTCATCGGTGCAATAAGGCAATAAAATTTTCTTCTAAAAATGTGAGATCATTTAATGTAAGAGAAAATTGAGCGTTGTATGAACTTGTGATGGTGAAGAATAAAATCCATAGACTTCATAATAAAGGTCGCCATCACAAGGGGCAATACAACGTGACATTCTTTTGCACTAAGGGGTTGAGCATACAAACAAATAAGCGCATGGCAACCTCTTCTTCCCTCTGCGAAGGGCCTATCTTTTACTTTTATGTATTTACTTTTATGCAAAGAGTCAAAGTTTTCTCTCTATTCCTTTTTATTTTTCTCCTTTGGCAAGCATCATGTGGTGAGGAAAGATCTAGGCACATATGTCTAGTTTAATATGGGTAGCATGCGTTATTATTGTTGACATCACCCTTGAGGTGGATACATTGGTAGGCGAAACTATAAGCCCCTATCTTTCTATGTGTCCAGTTGAAACGTTTTGCTCATGTGTATGCGGTGAGTGTTAGCAATTATAGAAGACTATATGATGGTTGAGTATGTGGACTTTCCTAAAGGCTCTGATACATGACCCTTCCTGAAAAGATGATGAATTGTAGTTGCAAAGTTGACTGAGATCATAGTTTGTTGGTTTCTAATAGGGTTTTTGCTTTATACTTTAATAGTGTGTTGAATTGTCACTTATTCATGAGAAGTCTATGATAAAAGTTCTATGATAAGAGTCATATGTTTAAGTGTGTTGCTGTTATAATAATGAACAAGATGCTTCTATGTCCGTATTTTGTTTTTATCGACACCTCTCTCTCTCTCTAAGCATGTGGACATGTTTTTTTATTTCGGTTTTTGCTTGAGGACAAGCAAGGTCTAAGCTTGGGGGAGTTGATACGTCCATTTTGCATCATGTTTTCCTACTATTATTTATGATGTTTTAATGCATATTAATGCTTTTTGGAGTAATTCTAATGCCTTTTCTCTCATAATTTGCAAGCTACACACAAAAGAGGGAGAGTTCCGGCAGCTAGAAATCTGGACCTGGAAAAGCTACATCAAGCTACCTATCCTGCAGAACTCCAAATAGGATGAAACTTCCCGGAGAATTTTTATGGAATATAGGATAAATATTGGAGCAAATAAGTACTAGAGGAGGCCCGCCAGGTGGGCACAACCCACCTGGGAGCGCCAGTGAGCCCAGGCGTGCCCTGGTGGGTTGTGCTCACCCAGGCCCACCTCCGGTGCCCATCTTCTTGTATATAGGTCATTTTGACCTAGAAAACATAAGGACGGGACTTTCGGGACGGAGCACCGCCGTCTCGAGGCGGAACTTGGGAAGGAGCACTTTTGCCCTCCGGCGAAGCGATTCCGCTGGGGGAACTTCCCTCTCGGAGGGGGAAATCATCGTCATCATCATCACCAACAACTCTCCCATCTTGGGGATGGCAATCTCCATCAACATCTTCAACATCACCATCTCATCTCAAACCCTAGTTCATCTCTTGTGTTCAATCTTGTTATCGGAACTATAGATTGGTGCTTGTGGGTGACTAGTAGTGTTGATTACATTTTGTAGTTGATTACTATATGGTTTATTTGGTGGAAGATTATATGTTCAGATCCAATATGCTATTTAATACCCCTCTAGTCTTGAGCATGATTATCATTTGTGAGTAGTTACTTTTGTTCTTGAGGTCACGGGAGAAATCATGTGGCAAGTAATCATGTGAACTTGATATGTGTTGGATATTTTGATAGTATGTATGTTGTGATTCCCTTAGTATTGTCATGTGAACGTCGACTACATGATACTTCGCCATATTTGGGCCTAAGGGAATGCATTGCGGAGTAGCAATTAGATTATGGGTTGCGAGAGTGATAGAAGCTCAAACCCCAGTTTATGCGCTATTTCGTAGAGGACCGATTGGATCCAAAAGTTTAATCCTATGGTTAGAATTTATTCTTAATAATTTTCTCGTAGTTGCGGATGCTTGCAGGAGGGTTAATCATAAGTATGAGGTTTATTCAAGTAAGTACAACACCTAAGCACCGGTCCACCCACATATCACATTATCAAAGTAGCAAAGACAAATCGAACCAACATGGTGAAAGTGACTAGATGAGATTTCCATGTACCCTCAAGAATGATTTGCTTATCATAAGAGACCATTTTGGCATGTCCTTTGCCTCAAAAGGATTGTGCTACCTTGCTGCACTTTTGCTACTATCATCGTTACTTGCTCGTTACAAATTATCTTGCTATCAAACTACTCTGTTACTTACAATTTCAGCACTTGCAGACATTACCTTGCTGAAAACCACTTGTCATTTCCTTCTGCTCCTTGTTGGGTTTGACATTCTTACTTATCGAAAAGAGCTACAATTGATCCCATATAGTTGTGGGTCATCACGCCGGCGAGGCGTAAAACCCTAGTCCTGCTTTGGTGGATTGATGAGAGGACCGGAGTGGAGATGCAACACTCTTACCCGACAAGGTTGCCTCGGGACGAGAGCAGCTATGCGCGTATGAGTGTACAAGGGTCTGAATCCTTACTAAGGTTGCCACGGCCCTCCTTTTATAGGTTGAGGGGTCACCACAATGGAAAATCAGTCATTACATACTGATTAGATAGCAAGTAGTGCTATCATACCTAACTCTGCAGACAGGACAAGGTGCATTAAATGCACCGCTTAGTGTCACATCGTGGAGGAGCCCGACAAGCCTTGCCATGCCATTCCTCCACCTTCTCGCCTGCCTGCATGACACGTCCCTAGACGGGTGTCATTTGGAGGTGATTTCCTTCGGAAGTGGCTGCCACGTGCCAAATAACAGCCACTTAGTCACTTGGGGGCTCGACACCGCCCCGATCGGTGACGCTGTGAGGTGGAGCGGTGGAGCTTTGGCGGATTAATCCACCCTCGGCGTTCCCGACAAGCTTGCCGGGGTGGTCTTGAGTCTTGTCTTCGGGGTAACCTCGACCCCGGTAAGTTCACCTACCCGGCGAGGGAGTTTTTTCCTTAGTGGTATCTTGCTCCTTTAGCTTGACTTGGTCTTCTTGATCCGCCCTTTGATTCCTCAAAGAGCTATCTCTTTGGCTTGGTCTTGTGTTGGATGTTGCAACCTTGCTCTTGAGCCTGTGTACTGTATAGGAAACATATGCCTGGGGTTTGTTGCACCGACAATGTGGAAGTGATGGTATGGGTGTCGAGTCCAGCTTACTACACGTTTGCAGAATCTAGGATATTTAGATCATACCGTAACACACATAATCTTTTCTCACCGAGAGGCTTGGTGAAGATGTCAGCGAGATTATCTTCAATACTGACATGACTAATAAGAATGCCATTCTCATCTTGCTTATTCCATAATATCCATTTTGAGCCGATGATATTGTGCTTCTCAAGATTTGGTTTGTCAACCAATTCCCATACACCGTTCTATTCGAATTGCACCAACTCTTCTTGCATGGCATTCATCCAATCAGGATCATTCATGGCTTCCTCATACTTGGTAGGTTCTGTTAATGAGACAAAGGAGAAACTACCACAGTACTTAGCCAAACGAGTACGAGAACGATTGGTGGGTCAATAACATGGATTCTCAAGATCTTCGAGAATTAATGCAGAGTCAACTTGATTAGCCACTCCTGGGTGAGGATTGTCAACTTGATGATCATTTTCATTTTCCTCAGCATCAGCATTAGGATGAGCATTTGTGTCGCCTTTTGCATCGGGAGTGCCATTGAGATTGGCATTTGCATTCTGGTTGCCATTTGTGTTCGGAGTGACATTTTCTTCGGCAGTGGCTTGGCGCGTTTTGCTTCGAGTCATGGGGGCATCATCATCTGAAGAGTCAGGTACATTTCCTTCAACTGGCCTGACGCTCCCAATGGCCATATGCCGAATAGCATTCGAAATCGGTGGTTCATCTATCACATAGGGCAGGTGCTCCTTTGGGAGCCGTTAGATTCATCAAACCGCACATTTACCATTTCCATAACTTTCCCATGGTGAGAGTTATAGACACGATAAGTATGCGAGTTTGAGGCATAACCAAGAAGAAAACCTTCATGTGCCTTAGGTGCAAACTTGGAATTATGATTCATGTCACGAATATAGCAAGGTGCACGAAAAACACGTAAATAAGAAAAATTTGGTGTCTTGCCAGTGATGAGCTCATATGAAGTTTTCTTAAGGAATTTGTGAAGATAAACACGATTCACAACATGACAAGTAGTGTTAATAGCATTAGCCCAGAAGCGAATAGGAGTTTTATACTCACAAAGCATTGTTATTGCCATCTTGATGAGAGTTCTATTCTTTCGCTCAACAACTCCATTCTGTTGGGGAGTGTATGTGGTAGAGAACTCATTTGTTATACCATTTTCATCGAGAAAATTTTCAATATGAGTATTTTTGAACTCAGTACCATTGTCGCTTCTAACATGCTTAATTCGCACATCATGTTCATTTTGGGCCTTCTTGGTGAATCTTTTGAAGATTGCTTGGGTGCAGGTTTTGTCTTCGAGAAAGAGTACCCAAGTGTAGCGAGAGAAATCATCAACAATAACCAGACCATAATGACTACCTCTAACACATGCATAGTTTTGAGGTCCGAATAAATCCATATGAAGAATTTCCAGAGGTCTTGTTGTGGTCATGATTGTTTTTGATGAATGATGCTTATTAGCCAACTTACCGGCCTCACACGCACCACATATATGATCCCTGTCGAATTTTACATCGGGAATTCCACGGGGATGATTTTTCTTAATGAGAGTATGCAAATTTCTCATACCTGCATGACCAAGTCCTCGGTGCCATAGCCAACCCTCGATTGCTTTTGCATGCAAACAAGTTTGGACTAAGGGACCCTTAGAGAAATCCACAATATATATATATATATATATCACATTTTCTATTTCCCTCAAAGACGAAGGAATTGTCAGAGGCCATAAAGACGATGCATTTGGATATAGAAAATAGAACTAGCATGCCTAGATCACAAAGCTTGCCAACTGACATGAGATTGAATCCAAGAGACTGAACAAGTAAAACATCATCAATGGTCTTGTCTTTCGATATATCAATTTTACCTAAACCAATTACCTTTCCTCTGTTGTTGTCGCCAAAAGTAATATACTTCTGAGATGAAGCAATTAAGTTGGGGTCGACAAACAAAGACTTGTCTCCGGTCATATGACTAGTGCATCCACTATCCGTTATCCATTCGGTACACTCGGAGACATAGTCCTGCAGAGGAATTAGGCTTTCTTAACCACCCACACCTTTTTAGGTGGCTTCGAAACAAGAGAGCGAGAAGGATATTATTTCTTTCAATAACCATAATTGTTACACAAAGAAGTATGAGAATAATCAAAGGAATAAGCATTGAAATTCTTTCTAGACGAATGAGTATAGTGGTTGAATGAGGTATGCATGTACTCATTCTGTCGAACATTTTTAAGAAAGTAACGAGCATTTTCTACCTGCATGGTTAGTAATGGAGTAATAGGCACTTCGATAGTTTTCC
>NC_041392.1:262774066-262802273 GCF_002162155.2 Triticum dicoccoides
GGGGGGGGCATTCCTGCTGTTTTGTCCAACATAGCGAGCAATAGCCTCACAATGTTGATTTTTGAACAGCTTATAGTTGTACAGAGAATCATCATAACAGTATTCAGGGATAGGAGAGTCATATCCCAAAAGTAAAGCTGGATCGAGCGTTTTGCTCTTGGCAGGCACCCACATAGTGCGAGGATATTGACCAGGTTCCCAGTAGGAGCCATTTTCATTTAGTTTCCTTTCGAAACAAATACCTTATTTCTTGATATTTATTTCAAGAATGGATTTCTTTAGAACATCACAAAGGGTTTGATGCCCTTTGAGAGACTTGAACATTCCTGTCTGAATAAGATCCTTCAACCTAGCATTCTCATCATACACAAAACCATTTCCTCGACAGAGGGGTTAGTAATCACCGAAGATTCAGCATTTGATTCAGCATTGTAGCGTTCAAGGCATTTTAAGAAAGGTGGTATAAACACTTCAAGTTTCTCTTTGAGTTGTTGGGTGAGAAGAGAATTTTCTCTGGTCAAGTCATCATGAGCCTCTCTCAGCGAATCAAGTTCCTATTTCCTTTTAAGGTAATTATAAGTCAATCTTTCGTGGTCGACCGAGAGAAAATCATGACGACTTGATAGGTCTACCATTCGTGACTTGAGAGCAGAATGCTCTTCTGTCAATGACTGATTTTTCTCCATATCCTCAACCAAAAACCCTTCAGATTTCCTAAGGGGTTTCTCAATTTTCTCAAGAGATTTTCTTTGTATATTAGCAATTTTGATCAGTTTAGCATGGTCATCTGATACGCCTCCAACGTATCTATATTTTTTGTTCCATGCTGTTATATTATCATTCTTGGATGTTTTACAATCATTTTATAGAAAATTTATATCATTTTTTGGTACTAATCTATTGACATAGCGCCCAGTGCCAGTTGTTGTTTTTTTGCTTCCTTTTTACTTCATAGAATATCGGTACCAAATGGAGTCCAAACGCAGCAAAACTTTTTGGAGATTTTTTTTGGATTAGAAGACAAGTTGGAGCCAAGGAAGTGGACGAGGGAAGGCCCTTGGGGCCCACATCCCACCATGGCGTGTCAGGTGGCCCAGGCGCACCCTTATGGGTGGTGGGGCCCATGGAGCTCCGTTGCACCACCACTCAGCTTTATGAATACCCCAATATTCCAGAAACCCTAAGGGAGTCGACGAAACCCAATTCCAACCGCTGCAAGTTCTAGAACCATGAGATCCAATCTAGAGCCCTATTCCGACACTTTGTCGGAGGGGAATACTATCACGGAGGGGTTCATAATACTCATGAGTAGTTCACCATAGATCTGATCACGAGTTTGTAAGAAGTAGCTAGATGGCTTCTTCTCTCTTTTTTTGATTCTCAATACAATGTTCTTCTCGTTGTTCTTGGAGATCTATTTGATGTAATGTTTTTTGTGGTGTGTTTGTTGGGATCTGATGAAGTTCAAGTTTATGATCAGATCTATATCCATGAATATTATTAGAGTGTTCTTTGATCTCTTATATGCATGATTATTTGTAGCATCGTATTTCTTCTCCGAAACTTTGTTTTGGTTTGGCCAACTAGATTGATTTTTCTTGCAATGGGAATTGGTGCTTTGTGATGGGTTCGATCTTGCAGTGTCCTCACACAGTGACAGAAGGGGTAGCGAGGCACGTATTGATCATTGCTATTAAGGATAAAAAATATGGGGTCTATTCCTACATGAATAGATCTTTTCTACATCATGTCATCATTCTTATTGCATTACTTAGTTTTCCCATGAACTTAATACACTAGATGCATGCTGGATAGCGGTCGATGTGTGGAGTAATAATAGTAGATACAGGCAGGGGTCGGTCTAGTAATCTTGGACATGATGCCTATATTCATGACCATTTCCTTGGATTTCGTCATAATTATTTGTTATTTTATCAATTGCCCAATAGTAATTTGTTTACTCACCGTATGTTATTTCTCAGGAGAAGCCACTAGTGAAATCTATGGCCCCCGGGTCTATCTTTTATCATATTGTTTTAAGATCTATTATTCCAAAAACCCAAAAATACCTTCCTGCACTTTTTATTTACTTATTTTATGTCATGATTTATTCAGATCTATTTATGCAATATCATACAATTTAATTTATCTTTTTACCGAGGAGGGATTGACAACCCCTCTTATGCGTCGAGTTGCAAGTATTTATTCTTTGTGTCCATGTGCCGTTTACATAGTGTCGCTTGGTTCTCCTACTAGATTGATAAAATTGGTTTCATAACTGAGGGAAATACTTACCGTAGATGTGTTCATCATGCCTTCCTCTTTGGGGAAATACCGACGCAGTGTAAGCCACGACAAAGGAATTTCTGGCGTCGTTGTCGGGGAGACATCATCACCATCTATCAGGTTCCTAATCACAAATATCATCTCCTTGCAATTTACATTATTTTCCATTTGCCTCGCATTTTCATCTCCCCCACTTCACAAAAATTGCCTTTTTATTCACCTTCCTTTTCGTTCACCTTTTTCTCCTTAGATCTCCTGTTTTCTTGTGATCTTGCTTGCCCACCTTGTTAGTATGGCTAGTTATTTATCTATTGCATGCAACCCCGAGAATGAAGTTCTCAATTTTAAGCAAAGGGGAGGGGAGAATCTTAAAGATGCTTGGTATAGGATTTCCAATGCTCATAATAAATCGGCTCATAAGCAATCTACCGGTGTTCTTCTTTGCGGTTTTTATGTGGACATCACCACTTGCTGTAGATTCATCCTTGATACGATTACCGGTGGGAATTTCTTGATGTGTCCATCTTTGGATGCTTTTAATGCTATGGGAGATCTAGTGGGTGTGCCACCTATCATTTTTTTGACACCTGAAACAGTAGGAGAGGCTCCTACTGTATGTATTAAATTAAAGTATCAAAAAAGTTCTTACATCACCACCTATCATTATTAATGAAACAATCTTAACTCTCAAGCATGTTATGCAAAGGCTAGATGCTATTGAAAATAAGATGATTACCGAAGAACATATTGAAAATTTGGATAAGAAGATGCAAAATCTTGCTAATAAAATTGGGTCAAAAGCGGGAGATGCTCTTAAATTATTAAGGGAAGAGGAAGCCCTAGTTAATGCAATAATAGAAGAAAGTTCCTCTCGGATTGATAAGTTGGAAGAAATTTTTAGTAACTTAAGCTCGGCCTTTTCCTCTGTTAAAACTATTGAAAAACTCCTACAAAGATCTGCAAGCCTACACAAGTTACTAAGAACAAGGGTGCCACTTCTAATAGCAACAATGAAGATCTTAAAATGATTAGTATTCACCTCAATTTCGTTGAAGTGGTAGAAGGCCCTTCTTGCAAGAATGAATTCTTCAATCTTATTCCTAGATGTATTATTATTATTAAAAATATGCATGCTAAATCTTTGAAGAACTCTAGTTGTGTAATTGAGGAGTTGGAAACCAAAGATGACAATACTTGAATTTATGGATTATGCCTAGCTAGAGGGAGGCAACCCAATGAATAAAATTTATTTGTGCCCTTTTCTTTCTGTTCTTGCACAATTATGCTACTGTTATGATTGTGTTTTTATGTTTTAGTTAGTGTTTGTACCAAGTAGTGCCTCTGGGATCAAGTTGGGTGATAATTGATTTGATATTGTTGAAAAACAGAAACTTTTGCACCCAGTAGCAGAATTGTTGAATATCACGGCGTGGTAAAATTCTGAATTTTTTACACATGATTTATATACAAATTGCCTACATTGTACTAATGTTTCAGAATTATTGGAGTTACAGAAGTATGGACAAAGTCCAGATTACTACATACTATTCAGTTTTTGACAGATTCTATTTTTGTTGCATTGTGTGATTACTTTGATGAATCTATGGATTGTATCGAGGGGAATAAGCCATGGTAAAGTTGGAATAGAGTAGGTATAACCCAATAATAAAATATGAATAGGTTTGCAACAACACTTAGAGTGGTGATTTGCTTTATTATATTAACGGATCTCACAAAGGTTTTATTAAGTTTTGTGTGATTGAGTTTTCAAGTTTTGGGTGAGACCCAATGGATGAATGAATAAGGAGTGAAAAGATCTTAAGCTTGGGGATGCCCATGGCACCCCAAGTTAATATTCAAGGAGAACCAAGAAACTAAGCTTGGGGATGCCCCAGAAGGCATCGCCTCTTTCTTCTAACAACCATCGGTAATTTTACTTGGAGCTATATTTTTGTTCGTCACATACCATGAGTTTGCTTGGAGCGTCTTGTATTATATGAGTCTTTGCTTGTTTTGCTTTTTAGTTTGTATTATTTATCCTTGCTGGATACACCTATTTGAGAGAGCCCAAATTATGCTATGATTTGTTAGAATTGCTCTATGTGCTTCACTTAAATTTTTTCACCTGTGGAATTGCTCTAATGCTTCACTTATCTTTTTGAGCACGGTGTGCTTTAATTTTTTTTGAAGAAATACTCTCATGCTTCACTTAGATTTATTTGAGATTTAGTAAGTTTTTGAAGAAATTGTCTCACGCTTCACTTATATTATTTTGAGAGATGAAAATGTCATGCTCATGTTCTTCACTTAAATTTGTTGGAGCTTGTCAAAAGAAATTACAATATATGAAATTAGTTCCAAAGTGATAGATATTCTAGAGGAATATAATAAAAACTTTCATGAAGATCATTGGAAAATATAAACTTGATTCTTTGTAATAGTTTTGAGATATGATGATAGTAATATATGAGTCATGTTGGTGAGTAATTATGCTTTAGTAAGAATATTGGTGTTAAGGTTTGTGATTCCCTATGCAAGCACGAAAGTCAATAGTTATGCAATGAAATTACATCCTACTTGTGGTGCATTATTCGGTGTTAGTTATGCTTAATGCTTCTTTGTGAGAATTTTCGTTTCTTGGTTGGTTGCTTCTCAATCCATTTGCTAGCCTCCACTTGTACTAAGTAGAAATACTACTTGTGCATCCAAAGTCCTACAACCCAGTTTTGCCATATGAGTCCACCATACCTACCTATAAGCGGTATTTTTGTGCCGTTCTAAGTAAATTTGTATGTGCCAACTCTAATTTTCAAAATGAATTTCCTTTTTGTGTGCCCGTACCACTCACGAAGCGGCATGGGGTGGCCAATATTTTTCCATGCTAGATGTGTTATTCTCAAGATGAGTGTTTATTCACTTGTCATTGCATGAGAGTGTGGTGGTAATAGGAGTATTCTTGCGGTTGGAGGAGAACTTGGAGGGATTCCTAGAGGAAGATCATGAAAAAGACTTGGAGGCGGAGCCGTCCTTCTTCTTGAAGAACTTCTTGGTTTTCTTCTCATCATCGGAGTCGTAGTTATTGCTCTTGCCTTTGCCATGGTTGTTTCCTGAATCATATCTTCCCCTAGCACGGATTTCAGCTTCCCAGAGAGGGCAGTCCGAAATGAAATGTCCTGGCTTTTTGCACTTCAAGCAAGTGTAATTTCCAGTAGGTTTTGATGAAGATTTTGAACCACCGGAATTGCTTGGTCCTTTCTTCTAGAATTGGTTCTTCCTGTTAAGGCGCTGGAATATTTTCCTGATTAATGCGAGATCTTTGCCAATCCTTTCTGGGTCATCTGAATCTTCTTCGGCATTTCCTTCTAAGGAGGAATAAGCCACAACCTTGAGAGCATGACTTTTGCGGTGACTTGAGCCATAGATCTCTCTCTCTTTTCTTCTTCTTGTTCCTCTTGTGTGTTTAGCCTTTCCATGATATCAGCAGAGTCGAGAACTTTGAAATCAAATCGTTCCCTAATGATCAGAACTAGACTGTCGAATGAGCTGTCAAGAGATTGAAGCAGTTTCTTCACAACTTCGTGATCAGTGATGTCTTTGGTGCCGAGGCCTTGCAGCCCATTTGCAATGTCACCCAGACGATTGAAGGTTGCTGACAACTTTCATTTCTGATCCGCTTGAACCGATTGAACTTCGCGTGAAGAGTATCAATGCGAGCTTATTTCTGAGTTGAAACACCCTCATTTATTTTTTCGAGAATGTCCCACAGTTCCTTTGCAGTTTCACACTGTCGATAGCGAAGAAATTGAGCACGAGAGAGATGGCCACCAATTTCATCTTTAGCTTGAACGTCCATCTGAATGAGTTTCTTCTCGAGGTAAGTGGGGACCTGGGGTACTTCAACAGTGAATCCATTCTGCACCACATTCCACATATCATCACTAGTAGAAAAAGGGCCTAATGTGAAGCACATTAGTCTCGGTTTGTAGCTGAACCGACACTAATGTGACCATTAGTGCCGGTTCCAACGGCTAGCCTGGCAGCGATCATTAGTGCCGGTTTGTGGCGAACCTTTAGTACTGGTTCGTGCCACGAACCGGTACTAAAGACACGGTGGCAGGCTTTGTCAGGCTGGGGCCCCACCAGCACCTTTAGTACCGGTTGGTTATATGAACCGGGACTAGGGATGCACCTTTAGTCCTGTTTTGTATAACCAACCGGTACTAAAGGTCATCCTATATAAACCCCTTCGTCGAGCCTGAGCGCTCTGTTCTTCCCCTTTCCCCTCTCCTCTATTTTCTTCCTCTTCCTCTCGAGCTCACACTCCATTTTTTCCAAAATTTGTGAAGATTTTAAGGCACCCCATCCATCCAAGTGATCACAAAGGTTAGCAACTTTGACCTTTCATCTCTCATTGCTAGATTAGCTCTTGCAATGCTCTATAAGTATAGTGATTTGTGGGTTTTATTTTGGGAGAAATTATATGTGGTAGTATTTTATTTATATGCAACATGAGGTCAAAATAACTCTTAGTTTGCATATGTAGGTGTGGTTTACTTAGTGCCTTCCCGTCTCCGTCGTAACCACCATCGGTCGCCCGCACCGTCCCGTCACCGGCACCACCTTGTGGTGAGCCTCTTGTTCTTATCTTCTTTATATATAAAAAATCATGTTTGTGTGATTTAGATATATAGTTACTCGTATAATTATCTTAACCATACGTTGTTTGTTATGCATAGTGCCATGGTTTTGATATCCGTCCCTGTCGGCCCTTGTCCGGGTTATGATTCGGATGTGGTATATTCTCTTTTATAACTATTTGTTGTATTTCATGTTTATGACAAATTATGCCCAGCAAGTTGACATAGATATTTTTATATAGGAGGTATGTGAACCAAAAATTCCATCTAACCCTATTGTCTAGAGGTTAAATTTAGTTGAACGAGAAAATGAGTATTTGAAAGAAAAATTGAAAAGAATTGAAGGGGAGAAGATGGAATTGGAGTTGCATGTTGCCGATGTCGTCGATGATCACAAGATCAAGATGGAGAAAATGCACTTGAAGATTAGAAAGATTAGAAAATATGCCATTAATAGTGAGGCTCGAACGGGGGTGTTCATGCCCAACAAAGAGAACGACAAGCTTACGCGTGCCCTGGGAAATCCTGAACACCCGGGAAGAACACGAGGCAAAGGCGTTGTTCCGTGGTATGAGGGGTTTGCGGACTGGAACGATGACAACAGAAGCCATGCGAGATGGAAGATGGGGGAGGAGAAGAAGAGGAAGGTGGAGGAGGAGGAGGAGCAGAGGAAGCTGGAAGTAGAACGCCTTAAAGGCCTAGAATCAGTGCATGCGTAGTTGGCACTCCAACTCCAGCGGCAGCAACAACAGATCGACTCACTTAGCCAAGAAAGGGTGTCTCAGCAGTGGCAGCACCGTCCCATCCATGCCGAGAAGCAGCGTGGGTTCCGCCCCGGGCGAGGCACTGCTGGATAGATACCTTGTGGATGACATCCTGTTGAACAATAATGGTGAGCTACACTTCAAAATGAAGAACATATCCATGAAGGTGGCGGACACCATTGCTTATACAAATCCCCCTGAAGCAACCTTCCATTGCAACCCGATTCCAGATGGCTATGCTCGTGTCATGGTTGATGAACTGGTGGACCACTATTTGATGCTAGAGCTTGACATTCCTGGAGGTGACGAGGAGCACACACTGGGAGAGACCATACATTGTACCATCCTACGGAGAAAGGATTGCATCATCTTTCCAAGGCCACCGACACCGCCGCGTCATCCGACTCCTCCTTGAAGTCTGCCACCGCGTCAGCAGACTCCTGCTCCTCCAAGTCATCAGCCACCACCTCAGCAGAGTCCTTCTCCTTCAAGTCCGCCAACGCGTCAGGCCAGTACTCCTCCTCCAAGTCCGGCACCGCGTCAGGCCACTCCTCCTGCTCCAAGTCCGGCACTACGTCAGCCCACTCCTCCTCCTCCAAGTCAGCCATGTCAGCCGTCTCTGCCACCTCTGCAACAGCGAAAGAGAGCCACCGCAGCTACGGTGCGTACCGGTACAGGATTAGGTACAGGAGGCAAGCGATTTCAATATGGTCCAAGCAGCCTCGCGCCTCTTCCGAAGAGGCCTTACGACCTAACTTCTGAGGAAAACAAAGCCGAAGTGAGGGCCCAATTGGATGCCCATTTTAGATCGAAACCGCCACCGCCGCCAAAGGAGAAAGTGCCTGAGCATATCGTTGACGACTTTATTACTATGGCTAAAGCACCAGCTCCCAAGCCAGGTGACTCAGACTATGAGCGCCAAATCAGGAAGGCACATCAAGCACAACAAAATAAGGAGTCGAGCTCGAGCTCGAGCCAAGCAGCTGCTAAAAAAAGCAGGAAAACCGTTCCCCGGCTGGGAGAACAGGCAGTGAAATCGATCCCCCCACTCATTGTACCAACACATGCGAGTACCGGCACCGATCAGCTGGTAATAACCGACGAGCATAGAAGGCAGGCTGCAGAGCTCGGTGTCACTATTTGTCAACTCCTAGGGATCGATCACATGGATACGTTTAGTGAGGAGGACATAAAACAGAAATATGTCCGCAGCGAACCTATGGTCAAGCCTGAGGAGGTCAAGAAGCTCTCAATGAGAATGTATGAATTACATCAATGGTACATAAAAATTGCCAAGACTACCAATCGAGAGTCCCTCATGGTGAAAGTCAAGGAAGAGCATTACTTCAATGCGACAACTCTTTCTGTTGAGTATACAGAACTATTTCAGTTATTCAATCAAGATGCACTCAACAAATCTATCGTCGGTTGCTATTGTCTGTAAGTGATTTCTTTCTGTAATTGAAGGCTCAAGCCAGTTGTAGTGCTCGTTGATCATTACCTATAATTATCCTCACTAAATTCTTTTTGTGGTATTATGCAGGATGAAGATGTATGAAATGAAAAAGGCTGGACGCTACGGCATTGGGTTCATTGACCCAAATACCATTAATGAAAAGACATGGACATATGAATGGTATCGAGACGATGTCGAGAAAAACATGCTAGTGTTCTTGAAGCGCCTCAATAGCAATCGAGATATACTACTTCCTTACAACTTCCGATGAGTCACACTGTCTTGTAATACAAATTCTGTTTTTGCTTACTAGCTAGATGTTAATAAGTGTATAGGGTTTACGGTAGTTGATGTGTGTTATGCACATGCCCGCTTAATTTATACGTGCAAACGTATGCGCATGCAGTTACCACTGGATCTTGTTAGTCATTCAAGTTGAAGAAGGAAAAGTTGAAGTACTGGACTCACTATTCATTTTCTTTGCCGGCGGGCAGGGCTTGGCAAAAGTTCATCAAAACGGTTCCAGGCGAATGGAAACAAAAGCAGTATTGGTTTCGACCCAAGGTAAGTAATTAAGTAGTACTACCTAGCTACCATCTCTTTAATTCTAGTTTCAATACCATTATTTATCATGCTTGATTAATTATTATCTGATTGAATTCTATTCTCGTAAAGGCCATGAAGCAGGCGCCAGGGACTGATTTATGTGCATAGTACGTTTTCGAGAACATTCGCATGATGGCGTCCGAAAGGAACAAATCTGGTAGACAGCTATGGGTACGTTTGCCAGAACACTATTCACAATTTTTACATCATTATCGATATCTAATCACACAACTAATACATGCATATTGATCTCTTCTTAAAAGTTCAATGAGGTGCGGGATCAGCTCCTACCAACGGATCGCGTATGAGCAATTCAAGAGGAAATAGCGGGATTTCTGCTCGACCAGGTCATAGATCCCAAAGGAGAATACCATTACACGCTACAGCAGTAATGCCTCCATGTAGGAGAAATTGTATATACCAAACTTTATATATATACATGTGTATGTGTGAATGGTGGTGCGAGACATTCGATGATATATATATGCATAACGTGTACAATATCACTACTGCGGGATGCTGCTAACGCGACACTACGATCAGAGACCCTTCGACGAAACTGTGTGCGATGCCATAATAGCAAACGGTGGTGTAAAATAACCGTCAAAAAAGGTGAAAAACGTTTGCGATGGAGGAGGCATCAAACACGGTTCAGATTTTAGTTGCATGTGTGATGCAGGGCATACGGTTCAGCTCAATTAACTGTTTGCGATCAGGAGGAACAAAAGAAACGGGCAGCCAGATGAAGGTGTGTGCGATGTATAGCATACGATTCACTCGGATGAACTGTTTGTGATTAGGCAACAGAAAAGAAACGGTCAGCCAGATCAAAGGTGTGTGCGATATATGGCATGCGGTTCACTCGGATGAACTGTTTGCGTTGAGACATGAGAACAGAAATGGTTCAAATGAACAAGATGTGTGTGATACAAGGCAAACAGGTCTGTAATCAGAAACATGTGCGAAGACTGAGAACAACGGAGACGATTACTACTAACAAGTCATGTGTTGTAAGCAAACGATTGCTGGTATACAATTGCGAGTGATTCTTGAAAACATCACCGACGGGCTCCATTGTTTAGTCCGTGTGCGATGTGATTTTCTTTGTCCACACAACATCTATGCTCTGTCTACAGAGCATCAACATATATACTTAAAAGGATAGCATTGCATAACCAAATTAAGCATAAAATTACACAAGTGACTACACACATAACATTTCCACACACCAAAGAAAGTAATTACATGCATACTAAAGTAGGAGAAACGAGGATCTAATCATCTACTTATTGTTGCGATGATGCTTGCCATTGCTCTGCTTCCGGCTGGATCCCTGGCCGTTTTGGGGAAGGAGGGACTTCCTCATGTCAATGATCTGCCTGTACATTTCGTAGCTCGTGTACGCCTCCTTGGCCGCGTACATGTCGTGAGCTTTGTCGAGTACCTCCATCCAGGCTGAGTGCCAGGCACACTTGTCCTTGTTGCACGAATCCTTCATGTCTCTGTAGTAGGGGTCGATGATGGCCTCAGAGAGGTGAACCAGTGAGTCCTTCTCATGCTCCTTGCTGCCCTTGATCTTGTATTGGCCCTGGATGTCGACAACATTCTGGCAGGTGATGCCCGAATTCTCGAGCGCCTTTACATCGTTGGTGATGTTCACCGTAGCGAACATGTAGTGGGGCTGTTGACAAACCTGGTGAAACGCTCGCAAGGCCTTGTGGCCAGGCAGTAGTGGTAGACGAGGACGTGGTGGCGCACGCACATCTGCATGATGACGACCTTGGGACGAGACCCAACACGAGCGCGGGTGTACTTGAGGTCGAACCCGACCACCTTGTACTTCTCCTCAGTAAGCAACAGCTCCATGATGTGGATGGAGTGTTCCACCCAGACCGGGTCGTTGGTGTACACCACCGAGAGGTCCATGAACCTTCTGTGGGTGTCCACCACGACACGCATGGTGAACTGCTGCCCATCGTCGGCAGCCGCTCGGAGCGACATTGGAGCCTTGGAGGATACCCTCTAAGAATTTCTCGTGGTCGGTGTGCTTCTTGCAATGGTGGGGCACGATCAAAAGGTTGAAGCGACACACGAGTAGGTTAAATGGCCGTTGTAATAAATGGGGGTCGGCCGGCCTGTAATCGTCACGTCTTGTCATGGCCTTCATAGTGGAGGATTCCAGAATCTAGTGCACACTTGATAACACCGCACCCCAGGTGTGGGCTCGAAGAGGCGCAAAATGTATCGTCGGTGAACCTGTTCCCGCACTACTGCGCTATTTACCGCGCAAGCTTCCTGCTCGGCTAGTTTGGCCACGCGTTGGCTAGAAGAGGGACAAATCATGGGTGTTTATTGGCAAAAGGCTTTGTAAAAACAAAGTGTGTGGAATGACATCGGTCATAACTTTACCCTTGGGTGATGAGGTCAAAGTTACACAGAAGGGTGATGATGGACACTCGAGTGCGATAATTAATTATGCGCTCTACAGTGCGCACAGTGGAAGAAACCAACTGTGTGCAATAATGTCGAAGATCGCAGTCGAGTTAGCTATACAGATCGTGTGCTGTGAGATCGACAAGGTAAACTGATTCGAGAATGGTTAATAAAATCTAAGACCATTGCATATTAAGGTCAAAATAGTGCTAGCAATATGCGAGTCTTATACGATACCATTTCAATGATTGTACCACAAAAGCTTGAAATGTTACAAGGTTCAAATTCCAGAGTTATATGGCTCAAATTCGAAGATTACAAGGTTCAAACTAATATTAAAAATGAAATTCAGCTCATTAGATGCAATTGCTTGTGCTGATGCGCTGAACATGGATATCAGAGAGGTTCAAACTAATATCATCGCTTCTAAGTCTGGCTTCGAAACCTCACAATTTTTGCAAAGGGGTTAGCCAGTAAGAAGTCATGTATGGCGTTGACCCGATGACTTCCGATTTCTCTGTCATCTGAAGTTCCAAAATGAAATTCAGCAGTTTTGGAGCCTGCTTCATTCTGCCACTGGCGCCGGCGCTGGTCAACAGACCATCCATTTTTGCGAAATAAATGTAGGGCAACCTCATTTCCTTCAGCACCCTTGCTCTGACAACAAAGAAACTGGCAAATATAATCTCCGATAAGGTCCCTCGATAGGAGTTCAAAGTAATTTCTGAGATATGTAGATCTAGGCATTCGACGTGATTGTTATATTGTATCACATTATCCACCAATGGGCCTGATCTTCTCTGCAAAAGAAGAAAACGTGTTAGTACCTACATGCAGTTTTGAACATTACTACAGGCCTAGCTATTTGGTTTGCAGGATTTGTAAAATGCACTAACATGCCATCTTCGATCTGACATGATTAACATGGGCATTTTTCTAGAAAAATTTAGCCTTCTTCACAAGAGGTTGGAGTGGATGAGAAGTTCCCTAAGAAAACTAGTACAGATGAATCCAAAGGAGAAGTGCTTATTGATTGTAACCATATGGATCAAGCAACCAATATGGGGGGGCATGTATGTACTGAAATCCTTCAAAAGAACCTTCAAAAATCATAGTACATTGTCATTGTAAACTTGGAAAAATGTGTCACAAATTGAACTCCCTTATGGTTAACATTTAACAGGAAAGGAACATCACCTCGATATATAGCTTCTCCAGGCATGGAAAGCATCTCAGGACACTGACAACTTGCTCCAGGTCGGGCCCGATAGATTCTAGTGCCAAGACCTTCACTGTGCGCAGTTTCGGGTTCAAGCTTGTCGGAATCATTTTCTGAATGACACACAAACAAACATCTTCGAAATTAGAAATAATGTTAATTTGTGGAAGGAGAGGTAGAAGGCGCTGTTGTACCTGAACGGGTGTGGATCCAATAACAAGTTCGGAGTATTTGTCAGACGAGTAGCCCACCACTATCAATTTCAGCGCAGAAATGACATTGATTCTTGTTGGACCTTCTTGATCAACTACGAGTAATCTCTCAAGTGCAGGTGTGTCTTGGATTACCATACCGTGGTCCACCTTTTGTGATGTCTTCCTGCCACAACAGCAACACACAAAAATAGTCCGGAGAGTCATGGAGGTGATGTGGAAGGTAATCAACCCCTTGATCGCCCAAAGACGAAGGTACTCGAGTGCAGTACAGCCACGGAGCAGGCGCTCCATGTCACCCTTTGAGAGGCAGACGACGACTTGCTCGAGGTGCTTCAGTCGTTATAGAATAAGAGTGGGCACGTCATTAAGGGGTGGGAAATGGAAGTTCCTGAACTTGGTGATGCACAGTGTGGGCGCGAGGCGGAGTGCGGATGTTGGCAGCGACCGCATATGCCCATCACCAAAAGTGAGCTCCTCGAGCTGATCTACGACGGGGGATCGAAACCAGTCATCAAGCTTGGCTCGGTCCTTGCCGTTGGAACGGAACTTGACCATTCTAAGGCCATTGGTTGGGCCAAGGTGACTGCCGAGAATCTTGAAGAACGCATCGAAGATTTTGCGATAACCATGGCAGAGCTCGTGGGTGTCGATGAGGTCGAGAGGGCTGGAGTTCCATAGGGCACCCCCATCGGGAAAGGAGGGTTGTCCGCGCCCCATATTTGATTGGGAGGAGGGAGATGATGACTCTCAACATATCATCAGGGAGGTTGTTGATTAAGTCTAGGCTTGCTGGAGTCGCTTGCGGTTCTAGCTCGCCCCGCCTCCGCTTGTTGGCAGCCTCGTTCTCCACCTCCGGAGTCTCCTTGTTAGTGGAGCTTTCTGGTAGAAATGGGAGTACAGGGAATATTTAGTTAAAACAGGGCAATAGAGAAGTGTATTGGTAGCTAGAAGTTATTAGGTAGGAGTATAGTAAGAAAAGGGAATAACAATTGGTTGCTTAAATACTACACAATTCATTTGACATTGTTGGGTGATACGTCTCCAACCTATCTATAATTTCTGATTGTTCCATGCTATTATATTATCTATTTTGGATGTTCAATGGGCATTAATATACCTTTTTATATCATTTTTGGGACTAACCTACTAACCAAAGGCCCAGTACAAATTGCTGTTTTTTTTGCCTATTTTAGTGTTTCACAGAAAAGAAATACCAAACGGAATGAAGCCTTCGGGAGAGTTGTTTTTGGAACAAACGTGATCGAGGACACTTGGAGTGGATGTCAAGAAAGAAGCGAGGAGGCCACGAGGCAGGAGGGCGCACCCCACGGGGGTGGGCGCGGCCCCAACCCTCGTGGCCCCCTCGCAGCTCCACCGACCTACTTCTTCCTCCAATATATACCCATATACCCTGAAAACATCCGAGAGCACCACGAAACCCTATTTCCACCGCGGCAACCTTCTGTACCCGTGAGATCCCATCTTGGGGCCTTTCCGGCGCTCCGCCGGAGGGGGAATCGATCACGGAGGGCTTCTACATCAACACCATAGCCTCTCCGATGATGTGTGAGTAGATTACCACAGACCTTCGGGGCCATAGTTATTAGCTAGATGGCTTCTTCTCTCTCTCTATTTGGATCTCAATACAAAGTTCTCCTCGATTCTCTTGGAGATCTATTCAATGTAATTCTTTTTGCGGTGTGTTTGTCGAGATCCGATGAATTATGCGTTTATGATCAAGATTATCTATGAACAATATTTGATTCTTCTCTGGATTCTTTTATGCATGATTTAATATCTTTGCAAGTCTCTTCGAATTATCAGTTTGGTTTGGCCTACTAGATTGATCTTTCTTGCATTGGGAGAAGTGCTTAGCTTTGGGTTCAATCTTGCGGTGTCCTTTCCCAGTGACAGCAGGGGCAGCAAGGCACGTATTGTATTGTCGCCATCGAGGATAAAAAGATGGGGTTTATGTCATATTGCTTGAGTTTATCCCTCTACATCATCTCATCTTGCCTAATGTGTTACTCTGTTCTTATGAACTTAATACTCTAGATGCATGCTGGATAGTGGTCGATGTGTGGAGTAATAGTAGTAGATGTAGAATCGTTTCGGTCTACTTGTCGCGGACGTCATGCCTATATACATGATCATGCCTAGATATTCTCATAACTATGCGCTTTTCTATCAATTGCTCGACAGTAATTTGTTCACCCACAGTAGAATTCACTATCTTGAGAGAAGCCACTAGTGAAACCTATAGCCCCTGGGTCTATCTTCCATCATATTATTTGTAACCACCTGGATTTGGTAGAATCCAAGTCTCTGTGCTTTTACTGTGCTATCTCTCGATCATAGCTTGCACACACAGTAACAAAAATGAATCTCAGTAAGACATACATCATTCTACTACAATGGTAGATCCAGATATATATAAATCATACCTTAGGCACAACTCAAGCTGGCAGATAATACAGCGGAATTATACGTAGTCACTAAGTTAGGCTCCATCAACACCACTGGGCTCGTTGAGTGTAGACCATAACCCTATTGTCTCTTAATCTGTCAAGATCTGCACATGACAGGTGCAGGTGAGTATGTGGAATGTACTTGCAAGTTGCAAAGGAAAGTTTAACAGAATATATGTGCAGGGTAAGTATTGTGGAGGCTTCATTTGCATAAAGCCAATTTTCTCCTATACTAAATTTTATAAAGTACTTTTGGAATAGAAATAGTTTTTAGTACAAAAAGTAGGAGTGAGACACTTGGATATACGCACCAGTGCTCAGTCTCCAAAATAGTCTTAAAACATACATAAGGTTGAAGTGAAACACATTCACTGTGCTCATTCCTCAACTTTAACCCTTAAAATAGATTTTTATAAAGGAGAGGGGAGATTCTTCTTCAGTCCAAGTCTTCAGTTGCTCAAATTGCCCATAATCGAGGGCACGACAAATCGATTAGGTTAAACCCTCTACAGAGGTCGTACACGTTCCCCACATGACACAACCAACCCCGTTTATCATTACACACTTGGGTGTACGACTAGGAGGAGATTGTGACGAAGCCTTTCCGTAATAGCCCCCTATACCTGACCAAGCCACCCGCAACTTAGGCAATGAAAGCCCCTCTTTGTTGGTGGTCCTGAGGTAAGGGTTTCCCGTTAGTACTAAGCTAAGCCAGAGCCCATAGTAGCATGTGGCTGTACTGGAAGCTACATCAAACGATACTTGAAAGATCTCATTCCCCTGGATGGCGGTCCCCACCAAAAACCTGTCTACAAGACCCCAGTCGTGCGCATTCACTGCAACACCCCGATGGACGCAATCACTTGTAGACGCTCCCCTCATACCATCCCGCCCAGGGAATAGAAGTAAAACAATATATAATTTTGTTTTAAAAATATTTTCTCAAACTTTGCTCCAAAGAGAGAAATTTTAAAGTTTAAAACAAGTTTGGTTTTCATCCCACCCATTTTGTGCAAGCGTGGACAATGGTGAGTCTTGAACCTATGGCTCTAGCCAAATATAGTACTTTGCAAAACTTTTTATAAAACATGCGTAGTATTAAAATTTAAAGAGTTATGCATATGAAAATATAGGTCGAAGCATGATCAATTTGCAACTTGCCTTCAGTTTCGTAGTCACAAGGTTCTACCTCCTCGTAGAATTCATCTTCGCACTCGTCGCAACCTAACGCGATAAATAACTCAAGTAAGACACTCGGCATATCCACATTCACATAACAATGATTCAAGCAAGCATTCAACACACAAATAACATCCAAATGAAAATCCAAATAACAACACAAATTATTCGATTGCCACTATCATAATTTCTAGGGCACGGTTAGGGTTGATATAGAATCAGGTGTGGTCTTGGAAGAAAATATGACATAGTAATATTCTAGGGTTGGAAATGATACTGAGTGAAGATCTTGGTTTGATATAGAAGATCGGTTGTGAGACAAGTTCTTACAACAAATTCTATCATGAGATTATTCGGAATATTTGACTTGGGTTAAATAAAACTGGCATGGCATAAGTTTCAAGATAAAAGGATTAAATCATTAATCTTGTAACTTCAAAGTTTTGTGGTGATATCAAATGTCCAGAGAGGTTCCCTAGGGATCAATCTAAGTGTTTTACCCTATAGTCAAATTTTATTTTAACTAAGTTATTAAATGATGATCCAAGAAGGTCAAACCAAGGTGTTGATGATAAAACAGCATCTAAACTATGTTGGAAAACTAATCCATCAGTCCAACAGAAAGGTTAGGTCCTAAGGTCCAACTTCCATATATAAAACATTTTTATATGGTTTACGGAATAAAACATATAGCAAAATTACTCAAATTCGTATTTAAATCAAAATTAAATTTTTATTTGCGCAAAAGTGAGATTTATAATTTTTATAATAAACTAGAGGTCTGCAGCTATCCAGGGATATCTTATTTGTCAAATTAGGACAAGTGGTTTGGGAGATACGAACTTCTGAAGTTTAGGTATTTTTTCTGAAAAATGACTTACGGAATTTTAGACGAGGCTTGCTGGAGTTGTCGCCGGAGTTGTGGAAGAAGGTCCCAAAGTCAAGTAGCAGGGGAACGGCGAAGAGCTCGACAAGGGGAGTCTGTTGGATAAGGTCATGGGCTAGGCCTTGTCCCGTGGCGGCGTGGAGCGGCCGCCGGAGCTGCCGAACTCCGACGAGCAATTGCTCGTAGAGGAGGACGAGGTAGAGAGGGGTTTTCTTGGGAGGGGATGAGGACTGCGAGGTTCACCTATGGGTACTATTTATAGGAGAGGGGGAGGTCAGAATCGAGCGGAGCGTCATCGGTTTCATGGGTGTTAATGGCGGCTATTACTTGTGCTGCTAATGGCCATGAAGGGGAAAATTAGGGTGCACTAATAGAGGTGAGGGGTCGTGGGAGACGATAGGAACCGATTCAGGAGGTCAACGGGTGCGGGGGAAGGGAAGGGAAGCGTTGGGCGCAGCCGCTGTACGCCATGGCTGTGGGGTGAACGTGAGGAGGAAGAAAGACCTCCTGTAGGTGTACGTGAGGAGCTGGGCTGTTGGAGCTGGTTGGGCCTAGCCCAATTAGTTTTAGGACTAATAAACTATATTTTGTGTGCGTGTGTGCAAGGAGTTTAATTATAACAGGAATTAAAATGTTCATGTTTACCTATTTATTATTTCAATTCTTCATCCATTAAGTTCAGAATTCAATAAACTTATTTTCGTGCACAAACTTGTTTTAATAATGCATTACGGGCTTCATAATTTCCCCAACATATGTGTGAGGGTTTTATGAATACCCAAATGACTAACAAGAAATATTTAATATTTCACAATAATATTTTTGGAGAAGTCATATTATCTCCTCTCACATTTATTTTTATTTGAGTAATTTGGAAATATTTAAATGGCATTAAAGCTCCAAATAAGACCCAATTCAAATGGAACTCCCAAAATTCAAAGAACTTCAAATGAACTATTTATTCGCCAGATTTTGAGAAAGTCATTTTATTCCCACTCCATTTTTATTTGTGGTTTCAAAATATTTCACAGGTGTCCAAAAGAAAAGCAATTGAATGAAATATTTGAAACAAGAATCAAAAGGTTTTAATTTTCCATGAAAATCATAGCAATTCACTCATTAATATCTTATTATTAACATTCCAAAATTTGGGAAATTTTGGGATGTTACAAACTACCACCCTTAAAAGAAATCTCGTCCTCGAGATTTGCAGGGGCTAGCAAGAAATAGGTTAGGGTTTGGGTTCCTTGGGTTACTTCCCCGGGGTTTGGTCATATCATATACACGTTTGCGGTTTATCCTTTTTCATCTGGTCTTAAGAGAATGTCTTCTATTAATTTAATGTTGTGTATTCCAGTTCTTCAGCATGCCTATATTCGAGGCTTTTGTCACCATTCTGGATCTTTGATGATTTCTTGTGTGACCCAATTATCATTCTAGGATGTTCGGGTGCTACCACCCTTAAGAACAAACTTGAGAGGATTTCGACAATTTTTGCATTCCTTGTTGGTTCTTCATAAAGATTCTGTAGTCAGAACCGAGCTTTCCCTCAAAAGAAATTCTTTCTCAAAATCCATAAATTCAAAAACTACCTATCGAAACTCGCATGGTGGTCGATGGCTTCTGATGGAATTCTTTGAAGATCTTCGTGTTTATTTCTCACCGTTCAATCTACGTTAGGCAGGGTTGCCTACCTATAATGGTAATACATCTTACCATTCTATGGTTATAGGCTTGTTGCAACAACACTCTACTAGAGTTTCAAGTCTCTCTGATTTACCAATCAAACATACAAAAGTATATAATAAGAGTCTCCAGTATGGGGGCCAATCCATCCCGTACTCAAATCATTTCCTCATATGCATATAAGTAAATTGTGTGTTCTAACACTCGGTATTTCTCACTCCTCCTTAAGAGGTCTTCACCTGCAAACTAGTAAAACGCTTTTCGACGACATTGATCCTACGCAGGTGGTTTATTCGAGTAGGAATGATAATCATACTCCTTGCACATAAAATCCTTATTACATCCTTTTACCTCTCTTACAACTTCAAGTTCAGAAATATAGCTTATTACAAGTGCTGCATCCACATAGATTGGTATGGTCAAGCATTTATCCTCCAACCTTATTCATTTGTTCTCATTGAGAAGCTTTAGTCCAACTAAAATTGTGTGATGTAATCCTTGAAGTCATTAATCCTTTGTTTCTTCGTGGCGGCCATGAACTTCATGTCCATCAGCTCAGCATATACTTCCCTCAAGTACTCTTGGGCATGACGGAGTCTGGCTTCAAGGATTTGCCCAATCTGACGTATGGCTTCCATGGCAGCTTCACGAACAGAGTCGAAGAAGGTGGTTCGAGGTACTCGGGAAATGAAAAAGTATTGCCCAGTAGTCTTTGGACAAACTCTTTTTTCATGAAAGAGGTGTACTTCCACGTACCAAAGTTCCACTCCATTTTCAATGAAAGGATAACCCTTGTAGACTGCATCGCCTTCAAGGTGAATATGTCCCATCATATCCTTTAGGATTTTTGGAAAATCATGGTCACTAGTCAAAGTCATGATCATTTCTGGGCCCTTGTGGAATGACTCGTAAAGGGTTGCCATATGCAGGTGAAAAGGAAAGGTAGAGTTCAAAACAAAAGGTATGTATCTCCTTCAAAGAAATGTGGCTGTTTCCACGAGGAAAAGTTTAGTGGTTGGTGATGACCCACAAGTATAGGGGATCTATCGCAGTCCTTTCGATAAGTAAGAGTGTCGAACCCAACAAGGAGCAGAAGGAAATGATAAGCGGTTTTCAGTAAGGTATTCTCTGCAAGCACTGAAATAATAGGTAACAGATAGTTTTGTGATAGGATAATTTGTAACGAGTAACAAGTAACAAAAGTAAATAAAGTGCAGCAAGGTGGCCCAATCATTTTTGTAGCAAAGAACAAGCCTGGACAAACTCTTATATGATGTAAAGTGCTCCCGAGGACACATGGGAATATCGTCAAGCTAGTTTTCATCACATTCATATGATTCGCGTTCGGTACTTTGATAATTTGGTATGTGGGTGGACCGGTGCTTGGGTACTGCCCTTACTTGGACAAGCATCCCACTTATGATTAACCTCTATTGCAAGCATCCACAACTACAACAAAAGTATTAAGGTAAACCTAACCTTAGCATGAAACATATGGATCCAAATCAGCCCCTTACGAAGCAACGCATAAACTAGGGTTTAAGCTTCTTTCACTCTAGCAACCCATCATCTACTTATTACTTCCCAATGCCTTCCTCTAGGCCCAAATAATGGTCAAGTGTCATGTAGTCGACGTTCACATAACACCACTAGAGGAGAGACAACACACATCTCATCAAAATATCAAACGAATACCAAATTCACATGACTACTAATAGCAAGACTTCTCCCATGTCCTTAGGAACAAACGTAACTACTCACAAAGCATATTCATGTTCATAGTCATATGGGTATTAATATGCATATAGGATCTGAACATATGATCTTCCACCAAATAAACCAACTAGCATCAACTACAAGGAGTAATTAACACTACTAGCAACCCACATGTACCAATCCTAGACTTGGAGACAAGAATTGGATACAAGAGAAGAACTAGGGTTTGAGATGAGATGGTGTTGATGAAGATGTTGGTGGAGATTTCCCTCTCCCGATGAGAGGAGCGTTGGTGATGACGATGGCGATGATTTCTCCCTTCCGGAGGGAAGTTTCCCCGGCAGAACAGCCCCGCCAGAGCCCTAGATTGGTTCTGCCAAGGTTCCGCCTCGCGGTGGCGGTGTCTCGTCTGGAAAGATGGCTTCTGATTTTTTTCCTCATCGAAAGACGCCATATAGAAAAAGATGGCCATCGGAGGGCCACCAGGGGGCCCACGAGGTAGGGGGCGCGCCCAGGGGGTAGGGCGTGCCCCCACCCTCGTGGGTAGGGTGTGGCCCCCATGGTGAACTTCTTGCGCTTGGTATTTTTTATATATTCTGAAAATGACTTCCGTGAAGTTTCAGGACTTTTGGAGCTGTGCAGAATAGGTCTCTAATATTTGCTCCTTTTCCAGCCCAGAATCCCAGCTGCCGGCATTCTCCCTCTTTATGTAAACCTTGTAAAATAAGAGAGAATAGGCATAAGTATTGTGACATAATGTGTAATAACAGCCCATAAATGCAATAAATATCGATATAAAAGCATGATGCAAAATGGACGTATCAGTTGGTTTGTCCATGGTTCAAGGTTTTGGTCTAGGTGAGATGGAGCTTAGGAAGGAAAAGAGATGGACACACACACGCCACAATCAACAACCAACTCCTATCTCAACGTTTATAAATGGGCTCGTTTACTATAGTTTCGTCATGAAGTGTTCAATCCTTCAGTTCTTGAAAGTCTTCAATGCATTTCTCCCATATGAAGGTCTTTTGTTAATCATCCGTAACTTCCACCTCTCAGGGTTAAATAAATAATACAAACCTACGGAGTTCGTTTCCTAATAATGCAAGTTTTTAAATCATGCAACTCAAATGACCACAACAGTTAAAACAACGAAAGAAAAAATCCAATAAAACTCTAAATCCATAACATATATTTTATTCAATCAATCCTATGTACCGCCATCCACATAGGTTCGGCATGGTCGAGTACACTACTCGCAAGCGTTCCTCCTTTATTACACTCATGGTGGTCTTAAGTTCTAGATTCAGCATCCAGGTTGATGCTGCTGAGGGAGATATTGCTGCTCTCATCAGAGGAGTTGACTGAGAAATCCTCTTCTTCAGCCTTTTCTCCTTTTAGAACCATGTTCGCTAGCTTAAGTTTCTTATTGCGAGCCTTTTCTTCCCATAATTCCTTCTATAGTTTCTTGATTTCTGTCTCTTGAGCATGGACTTCGTCTTTGTTTTCCTCCAAATATTCCAGCATTATCCCCACCTTCTGCTCTAGGAGGGTTGTAACTTCCTTCATGGCCTCTATCTTCTGCAAAGCTTCGGAATGCTCTAGTTGAAGACCTTTGATATACCTTTCTAAATCCAGATTATAATTCAACATATCGTTGAGTTTTCTCTTGTGATCTTCCTTGATCCTGCCAGGTTCGCCAGTGATCTCTTGTCACTCAAAATCACGAAAGAAGGTGCCTCCTAGCTCCCGGTGATAACGTCCGCATAGACGTGCTATTATGCCATGTACGGCATCACTCACAACTCCCTCAAGAGTTGGATGCGTTTTGAAGAAGATCATGTTCTCCATCTTTGAACGTCCATAAATGGTAATGTTGGCATTCCAGTAGCTTCTTCCCTCCAAATGGTGCCATGCTGCAATCGAAGTCTTAGTGTTTGAACCAACCTTAAAAGATGGGTTCCAAATAAAACTCTTTCATAGTGGCATGCCTGGCTCAAGTCACAATGTTCCATCTACATGTTTGAAATAGGAGAGACTTAGTATAGAAAACAAAAGGTACGAGAATTGCAGTTTTAGTAATACCAAAAATAATTGTTGTTCCTATCATGGTCTTCCTATTTCTAAACCATTTCTAGGGTCACATCCTACAGTCAACGTATGCTCTAATACCATTTTGTAACGACCCGGATTTGGTAGAATCCAGGTCTCTGTGCTTACTGTGATATCCCTGGATCATAGCGAGCACACACAGTAACAAAAATGAATATCAGTAAGACATACATCATTCTACTACAATGGTAGATCCAGATATATATAAATCATACCTTAGGCACAACTCAAGATGGCAGATAATACAACGGAATTATACGTAGTCACTAAGTTAGGCTCCATCAACGCCACTGGGCTCATTGAGTGTAGACCATAACCCTATCGTCTATTAATTTGTCAAGATCTGCACATGATAGGTGCAGGTGAGTACGTGGAATGTACTCGCAAGTTGCAAAGAAAAGTTTAACAGAATATATGTGCAGGGTAAGTATTGTGGAGGTTTCATTTGCGTAAAGCCAATTTTCTCCTATACTAAATTTTATAAACTACTTTTGGAATAGAAATAGTTTTTAGTATAAAAAGTAGGAGTGAGACACTTGGATATACGCACCAGTGCTCAGTCTCCAAAATATTTTTAAAACATCCATAAGGTTGAAGTGAAACACATTCACTGTGCTCATTCCTTAACTTTAACCCTTAAAATAGATTTTAAAAAGGAGAGGGGAGATTCTTCTTCAGTCCAAGTCTCCAGTTGCTCAAATTGCCCGTAACTGGGGGCATGGCTAATCGATTAGGTTAAACCCTCTTTAGAGGTCGTACACGTTCCCCACATGACACAACTAACCCCGTTTACCGTTACACACTTGGGTGTACGACTAGGAGGAGATTGTGATGAAGCCTTTCCGTAACAGCCCCCTATACCTGACCAAGCCGCCCGCAACTTAGGCAATGAAAGCCCCTCTTCGATGGCGGTCCTGAGGTAAGGGTTTCCTGTTAGTACTAATCTAAGCCAGAGCCCATAGTAGCATGTGGCTGTACTGGAAGCTACATCAAACGCTACTTGGAAGATCTCATTCCCCTGGATGGCGGTCCCCACCAAAAACCTATCTGCAAGACCCCAGTCGGGCGCATTCACTGCAAGACCCCGATGGGCGCAATCACTTGTAGACGCTCCCCTCATACCATCCCGCCCAGGGAATAGAAGTAGAACAATATATAATTTTGTTTTAAAAAGATTTTCTCAAACTTTGTTCCAAAGAGAGCAAGTTTAAAGTTTAAAACAAGTTTGGTTTTCATCCCACCCATTATGTGCAAGCATGGCCAATGGTGAGTCTTGAACCTATGGCTCTAGCTAAATATAATACTTTGCAAAACTTTTATAAAACATGCATAGTATTAAAATATAAAGAGTTATGCATAGTATGAAAATATAGGTCGAAGCATGATCAATTTGCAACTTGCCTTCGGTTTCGTAGTCACAAGGTTCTACCTCCTCGTAGAATTCATCTTCGCACTCGTCGCAATCTAACGCGATAAATAACTCAAGTAAAACACTCGGCATATCCACATTCATATAACAATGATTCAAGCAAGCATTCAACACACAAGTAACATCCAAATGAAAATCCAAATAATAACACAAATTATTCAATTGCCAATATCATAATTTCTAGGGCATGGTTAGGGTTGATATAGAATCAGGTGCGGTCTTGGAAGAAAATATGACATAGTAATATTCTAGGGTTGGAAATGATACTAAGTGAAGATCTTGGTTTGATATAGAAGATGGGTTGTGAGACAAGTTCTTCCAACAAATTCTATCATGAGATTATTCGGAATATTTGACCTGGGTTAAATAAAACTGGCGTCGCATAAGTTTCAAGATAAAAGGATTAAATCCTTAATCTTGTAACTTCAAAGTTTTGTGGTGATATCAAATGTCCATAGAGGTTCCCTAGGGATCAATCTAAGTGTTTACCCTATAGTCAAATTTTATTTTAACTAAGTTATTAAATGATGATCCAAGAAAGTCAAACCAAGGTGTTGATGATAAAACAACATCTAAACTATGTTGGAAAACTAATCCATCAGTCCAACAGAAAGGTTAGGTCCTAAGGTCCAACTTTCACATATAAAACATTTTTATATGGTTTACAGAATAAAAGATATAGCAAAACTACTCAAATTCGTATTTAAATCAAAACTAAATTTTAATTTGCGCAAAAGTGAGATTTATAATTTTTATAATAAACTAGAGGTCAGCAGCTATCCAGGGATATCTTATTTGTCAAATTTGGACAAGTGGTTTGGGAGATACGAATTTCCAAAGTTTAGGTATTTTTTCTGAAAAATGACTTACGGAATTTTAGAGGAGGCTTGCTGGAGTTGTCGCCGGAGTTGGGGAAGAAGGTCGCCGGAGTTGTGGAAGAAGGTCCCCGAAGTCAAGTAGCAGGGGAACGGCGAAGAGCTCGACAAGGGGAGTCCGTTGGATAGGTCACGGGCTCGGCCTTGTCCCGTGGCGGCGTGGAGCTGCCGCCGGAGCTGCCGAACTCCGACGAGCAATTGCTCGCAGAGGAGGACGAGGTTGAGAGGGGTTTTCTTGGGAGGGGATGAGGACTTTGAGGTTCACCTATGGGTACTATTTATAGGAGAGGGGGAGGTCAGAATCGAGTGGAGCGTCATCGATTTCATGGGTGTTAATGGCAGCTGTTACTTGTGCTGTTAATGGCCATTAAGGGGAATATTAGGTCGCACTAATAGAGGTGAGGGGTCGTGGGAGACGAGAGGAACCGATTCACGAGGTCAACGGGTGCGGGGAAGGGAAGGGAAGCGTTGGGCGCAACCGCTGTACGCCATGGCGGCTCCTGTGGGGTGAACGTGAGGAGGAAGAAGACCTCCTGTATGTGTATGTGAGGAGCTAGGCTGTTGGAGCTGGTTGGGCCTAGCCCAATTAGTTTTAGGACTAATAAACTATATTTTGTGTGCGTGTGTGCAAGAAGTTTAATTATAACAGGAATTAAAATGTTTGTGTTTACCTTTTTATTATTTCAATTCTACGCCCATTAAGTTCAGAATTCAATAAACTTATTTTCGTGCACAAACTTGTTTTAATAATGCATTACGGGCTTCATAATTTCCCCAACATATGTGTGAGGGTTTTATGAATACCCCAATGACTAACAAGAAATATTTAATATTTCCCAATAATATTTTTGGAGAAGTCATATTATCTCCTCTCACATTTATTTTTATTTGAGTAATTTGGAAATTTTTAAATGGCATTAAAGCTCCAAATAAGACCCAATTCAAATGGAACTCCCAAAATTCAAAGAACTTCAAATGAAATATTTATTCGCCACATTTTGAGAAAGTCATTTTATTCCCACTCCATGTTTATTTGTGGTTTCAAAATATTTCATAGGTGTCCAAAAGAAAAGCAATTGAATGAAATATTGGAAACAAGAATCAAAAGGTTTTAATTTTCCAAGAAAATCATAGCAATTCACTCATTAATATCTTATTATTAACATTCCAAAATTTGGAAAATTTTGGGATGTTACATTATTGTCCTATCTACTTGCTATTTATGCCGCCTTTTATTTTGCAATCTTTATTTTCCAATCTATACAATAAAAATACCAAAAATACTTATCTTATTATCTCTATTAGATCTCACTTTCGTAAGTGATCGTGAAGGGATTGAAAATCCCTTTATCGCGTTGGTTGTGAGGTTCTTGTTTGTTTGTGCAGGAACGAGGGACTTGCATGTAGCCTCCTACTGGATTGATACTTTGTGTCGGGGGCGATGCTGATTCCCGCCAACACCTATGGGGACAGGGCCCCTTTCGGTTCGGTGGGGGGCGGAGAGCGCACAAAGAGCGGATCGAGGCAGTGCACGCGGGGCGATTTTTTACCCAGCTTCGGGCCGCACGGATGCGTAAAACCCTACTGCTGCTTGTTTGTGTATATTAGATTCTTGCTCAGGAGCGATGGACGCTGCCAGACTGAGCGTGAGAGTGTTCTTCTGAGTTCCCGAAATGCGGAACCTCTTCTACGTTGCCCTTGGGCCTCCTTTTATACTCAAGGGGTCACCGACAGGGGGCAACGCAGACAGGAAGGGTAAAAACGGAAAAAGGATGTGGTAGGTATAGCTACCGCTATTGTGGATACAGTGTATCCTACCTAACTCTGACGGCAGGGGACAAGGGCATTAAATGCATGTCTGAGTCTCCTAAACAGTGCAAAAGGTGACCGTTAGGAGCGCCACCGTTTGCCACGATGGGCTTCTCTTCATCTCCGCTTGCCACCACGTACCCCTAGCTGCACGGCCTCCCGCCACGTGCGCTCTGGGAGAGTCCCAGAGCGACACGTTAGCAGGTGAGCTGGAGCGCGGGCACGCAGTGGGAGTTTCCCGCGGAAAGCTCCTTGCCGCGGTCGTCGTCTTGTCGCTTCCGAAAGCTTGTCGCTCGCCGGATCTTGCCGGGGCGCAGGGCGCGTCGCGGCAAGCTTTCTTGGTATGTCTTGCGTGGTCTTCCCGGCAAGCTCCTCTTGCCGGGGCCTTGGCTTGAGTACTTTGTTCTTGAATGGTCTTTAAGGGGACCACA
>NC_041392.1:262802563-262804081 GCF_002162155.2 Triticum dicoccoides
ACGAGTTCGGGGTAATAGGGTACCCCTACTCTAGTACACCGACAGGAGCCCCCGGGCCTGGGCCATACACGGATTCGAGCGCTGTTGGGCCAGGCCCAAAACAGTGCACGGGCACGCGCGGCCTAGGTCACGCCGAATCTAACTCCGCTCCCACTGCTCGAGGAGGGGAGCGATAGCGACGACGAGGGTAGCGGGCGGCGGAGTAGCGGGTACGACTAGGCGTCGGGCGCCGCCTTGCACGGCACCGGCGACCCCATCATCCGCGTCGCCGGCTTCTTGAACTCGCCGGGGTCGTCTCCTTGGGCGGCTGGCGTAGGGAGGCTGCGGAAGGGGAAGAGCGCGGGCGACAAGGCCGTCAAGCCGGAGTACGGGGGCGTGGTGCCCTCGACAGCGTGCTGACGTCCCGTCGCCCCGTCTTCGAGCCCCGCTTCCGGCGTCGCCATCGCCGTTCAGCCTTCGGACGGCCCCCGGGATGTTCCCTTGGTGTCTTCTGGCACCCGTAGCTCGCCTAGGCACTCCTTTTGCCCTTTTCGCCTCCTTGACCTGCCTCCTGAAAAGGGGGACAGGAAAGGGATTACGGGCATCTTATCTTTTTAGTTCGTAAGCCTTTGGGCCTTAGCTGTATCTAGAACTTGTAATCCTCTCTTTCATGTTTTTCATCCTCTATGGACTGTACCTGAGTGGGATGTTTTTAATGAAAAGGGAATGTTTGCCGGGTTATTTGTCTCGCGAGTTAAACCCACGCCAAGGAACAAATCCTTGGTATCCCTCAGACAGAAAATTTCTCTCCCGGCAACAGACCCTGCCGCCTTCCCACGTTGCTCGACCTTTCTCACGCTTTTGACGGAGATAGGAACGAGGTGGTGCGGTATCCTCGCTCCATCCCTTTGCTGCCGCGACTACGACCAATCTTGGCCCCGAGAACGAGCCCCAGGGCCTAGAGTCGGGGGAGCACGGCAGTTTCCGGGGAGGAACGTGGGTTTGCTTTCCCCAGTCCATAAGAGGATGCATGATGAGGGACAAAAAAAACTTATCTGATAGTGCAGCCCCCGGCAACTCTGATTTGCCGTGGACGATTCTTGGCACTCATAGCCCCCAGCGATACTGGCCTGCCGGGAAGGCTTTTATCTTCAGCAGAGAACTTTGACGTTCTCGATGCCAGCTTCCGGCAAGCTGGTTGCCAGGAAGACTTTCATCTTCGGCAGAGAACTTTGACGTTCTCGATGCCGGCTTCCGGCAAGCTGGTTGCCAGGAAGACTTTTATCTTCAGCAGAGAACTTTGACGTTCTCGATGCCGGCTTCCGGCAAGCTGGTTGCCAGGAAGACTTTTATTTTCAGCAGAGAACTTTGACGTTCTCGATGCCGGCTTCCGGCAAGCTGGGTGCCAGGAAGACTTTTATTTTCAGCAGAGAACTTTGACGTTCTCGATGCCGGCTTCCGGCAAGCTGGTTGCCAGGAAGACTTTTATTTTCAGCAGAGAACTTTGACGTTCTCAATGCCGGCTTCCGGCAAGCTGGT
>NC_041392.1:262804752-262806934 GCF_002162155.2 Triticum dicoccoides
TTGCCAGGAAGACTTTTATTTTCAGCAGAGAACTTTGACGTTCTCGATGCCGGCTTCCGGCAAGCTGGTTGCCAGGAAGACTTTCATTTTCAGCAGAGAACTTTGACGTTCTCGATGCCGGCTTCCAGCAAGCTGGTTGCCATGAAGACTTTCATTTTCAGCAGAGAACTTTGACGTTCTCGATGCCGGCTTCCGGCAAGCTGGTTGCCAGGAAGACTTTTATTTTCAGCAGAGAACTTTGACGTTCTCGATGCCGGCTTCCGGCAAGCTGGTTGCCAGGAAGACTTTGGGCGAAGAACTTCGTCGCTCTTGACACCGGCTCCCGGCAGGATCATTGCCGGAAAGGATTATGGCGAAGAGCGTCGTCGTTCTTGACGCCGGAGATATTGGCCTTAAGGGCGTTGCGAGCCCCCGGGCCATAACTGCGTTCAAACATAGCAAGTGATTAGCATCCGAAGTGCACTCAACTTGCTCGCGAATTTCAACTTTTGCTGCATATTCCCTGTGCCTGCCGGAATGCTTTCCGGTGCATATGATCCAACCAATAGCGCTTGAGGGAACGGGCCCTTAGCGGCTATTCGGGAACAACGCCTCCCGGAAAGGTTTACCTTCTTGGTTCTAGCGCAACCACACAAGTTGCCGAGCGGACTCGAGGCAATCATGGAGCGCAACTAGTCCCGAGAAGGCTCCTTGGCACATAGGTCCGTGCAGAAATCTTAAGCAAATAACGCATGCTATTTTCCTGTTCAACCCCTCTTTGTACGTCCACCCTACGCTTTCTAGGGAAACTTGCCGGTGCAGGCACCTTTGCCGCGAGCGCCGAGTGCGGAACTTCAGCAGCCTGCTGGCGGGGTCGCTACCGACAAGTAATCTCGTCGCAACTAGCTGCAGCTCGCTTAAGTTGTTGAGCGGACTCGAAAACAAAGTAAGGGCGCTAGCGGCTCACTTAAGTTGCTGAGCGGACTCGAAGCAAAGTAAGGGCACTAGCAGCTCGCTTAAGTTGTTGAGCGGACTCGAAACAAAGTAAGGGCGCGGCTAGCTACGAGTTGATTCCTCCGCGCACAGGTTTTTCGTACAAAGAACAAGATCTCCGAGGCGGATAACCTTATATAGAAAGGAAATATCTAAAATTTGCATGACTTAGCTTTTTCTGTTGCCGCACTGGCGCTGTTCTTTTGCTCGCCCGCTCCTTGGGAGCCATGACGATGAAGATCTAGCTTTGCGTGCACGCCAGATCGGGTTCGTGCGATCTCGACGCTCCCCTACCTGGCGCGCCAGAGGTGTCGGGGGCGATGCTGATTCCCGCCAACACCTATGGGGACAGGGCCCCTTTCGGTTCGGTGGGGGGCGGAGAGCGCGCAAAGAGCGGATCGAGGCAGTGCACGCGGGGCGATTTTTTACCCAGCTTCGGGCCGCACGGATGCGTAAAACCCTACTGCTGCTTGTTTGTGTATATTAGATTCTTGCTCAGGAGCGATGGACGCTGCCAGACTGAGCGTGAGAGTGTTCTTCTGAGTTCTCGAAATGCGGAACCTCTTCTACGTTGCCCTTGGGCCTCCTTTTATACTCAAGGGGTCACCAACAGGGGGCAACGCAGACAGGAAGGGTAAAAATGGAAAAAGGATGTGGTAGGTATAGCTACCGCTACTGTGGATACAGTGTATCTACCTAACTCTGACGGTAGGGAACAAGGGCATTAAATGCCTATCTGAGTCTCCTAAACAGTGCAAAAGGTGACCGTTAGGAGCGCCACCGTTTGCCACGATGGGCTTCTCTTCATCTCCGCTTGCCACCACGTACCCCTAGCTGCACGGCCTCCCGCCACGTGCGCTCTGGGAGAGTCCTAGAGCGACACGTTAGCAGGTGAGCTGGAGCGCGGGCACGCAGTGGGAGTTTCCCGCGGCAAGCTCCTTGCCGCGGCCGTCGTCTTGTCGCTTCCGGAAGCTTGTCGCTCGTCGGATCTTGCCGGGGTGCAGGGCGCGTCGCGGCAAGCTTTCTTGGTATGTCTTGCGTGGTCTTCCCGGCAAGCTCCTCTTGCCGGGGTCTCGTCTCTTCCCGGTAAGCTCCCCTTGCCGGGGCCTTGGTTGGCTTTCCCGACAAGCTCCTCTTGCCGGGGCCTTGGCTTGAGTACTTTGTTCTTGAATGGTCTTTAAGGGGACCACGGAGGGTCCTAGCGGTCACC
>NC_041392.1:262807221-262854082 GCF_002162155.2 Triticum dicoccoides
GGGGGGCTGCAACTCCCGTGCACACGTTCGGGGTAATAGGGTACCCCTACTCTAGTACACCGACACTTTGTTTCTCAAAAACTGCGGGAAATACTTACGCTACTTTGCCGCATCACCCTTTCCTCTTCAAGGGAAAACCAACACATGATCAAGAGGTAGCAAGAAGGATTTTTGGCGCTGTTGCCGGGGAGGTTGCACCAAGTCAAGTCAAGATTTGATCTCCCGTCAACAAGCCATTTCTGACGCTGTTGCCGGGGAGATCTACGCACAAGTCAAGACATACCAAGTACCCATCACAAACTCTTATCCCTCGCGTTACATTATTTGCCATTTGCCTCTCGTTTTTCTCTCCCCCACTTCACCCTTTTCATTTTATTCGCCCTCTTTTTCATTCGCTCTTCTTCTTGCTTTTTGTGTGCCCGTTCTTTGTGCAATTTGCTGCCATCATGTCTGAAATTGGGGAGGTTATCGTTGATAGGGATAGCGGTAATAACATGGAAAACGTTGATGCTTTTGATTATCCTCACGAATAACCTGCTATTTTGCACACTAAAAAGTGTCGGATCGGTAGTGGTAATATTATTGGAAAAGGAGTTATCCAAGATTTCTTTACTTGTGCCAGTGCTTTACCCACTATGGGAGGGTCTATTCTTTATAGAACCAGTAGTTTGCGGATGCTATATCTTTGCTCATAGTTGAACTTGAAAGACAATTTATTCATATGCACCCTTGCATCCAAAGGATTTTTCTAGAATTTTCTAATATTGAGCATTCTTCTGTTAAGCGAGCAGCTACCATCTTTTTAACTCATGAGTTCAGATTTATAATAAAAGAAGCCAATGAAATTTTTGCACATTATAGAGTGGATGCTGGCCGTCCTCCCATAGAAGCAATCCTTTTTCATCAAGAAGACATAATGCGCTTACGATCTTTAGATCATGTTGCTTTTAATGAAAACCTTAGAAAAAAGGTTCCTACCGACATTCTAGTTGACAGGATTTCTGAACTTAACAATAATTTTCCTATCCAGAACAATGGGTTAGGTTTTTCTCTTGAATAAAAGCTCATGACTTTTTGCCAAAAGAATTCTTATAATGATGAATTGGTTGTGCAATATGAGTGGCCAAAGGAGGAATCAATACCTCCCGAGCTTGATCTTAGGGACTTTTCCCCCATTAAATTTAGCCCTTTTGATTACTTTTGCTTGCCACAAAGAAAACTTGCCGCTGAACGTAGGGAGTATAAGATGAGTTTTCGCGATTTGCCTTATCATTATCATGGCAATACTTAGATCTATTCTTGTTTTTATGCCTAGCTAGGGGCGTTAAACGATAGCGCTTGTTGGGAGGCAACCCAATTTTATTTTTGTTTCTTGTTTTTTTTCCTGTTTAGTAATGAATAATTCATATATGTTCTGTTTAGATGTGGTTTAATGCTTTTAGTTAGTGTTTGTGCCAAGTAGAACCTTTGGGAAGACTTGGGGAAGTCTTTGCGATCTTGCTGTAAAAAACAGAAACTTTAGGGCCCATGAGATTTGCTACCATTTTTTACTGGAGAGTGCGATTATGTTGATTCTTTTTGCAGATGATTAATAGACCAATTCCTCACTCCCACCAATTTATTTAATATTTTTTGGCGTTACAGAAGTATTCTAAACCTACAGATTACTACAGACTGTTCTGTTCTTAACAGATTCTGTTTTTCGTGTGTTGTTTGCTTATTTTGATGAATCTATGGCTAGTATCGGGGGGTATGAACCATAGAGAAGTAGAAATACAGTAGGTTTAACACCAATATAAATTTATAATGAGTTCATTACAGTAACTTGGAGTGGTGGTTTGTTTTCTTATACTAACGGAGCTCATTAGATTTTCTGTTGAGTTTTGTGTTGTGAAGTTTTCAAGTTTTGGGTAAAGATTTGATGGATTTTGGAATAAGGAGTGGCAAGAGCCTAAGATTGGGGATGTCCAAGGCACCCCAAGGTAAAATCCAAGGAAAACAAAAAGCCTAAGCTTGGGGACGCCCCGGAAGGAATCCCCTCTTTCGTCTTCGTCCATCGGTAACTTTACTTGAGGTTATATTTTTATTCACCACATGATATGTGTTTTGCTTGGAGCGTCTTGTATGATTTGAGTTTTTTCTTATTAGTTTACCACAATCATCCTTGCTGTACACACCTTTTGGAGATACACACATGAATCAGAATTTATTAGAATACTCTATGTGCTTCACTTATATCTTTTGAGCTAGATAATTTTGCTCTAGTGCTTCACTTATATCTTTTTAAGAGCACGGTGGTGGTTTTATTTTATAGAAATTATTGATCTCTAATTCTTCACTTATATTATTTTGAGAGTCTTATAGAATAGCATGGTAATTTGCTTTGGCTATAAAATTAGTCTTAATGTGATGAAGATCCAAGTTGGGTATAATAAAAACTATCATATAGAGTGCATCGAATGCTATGAGAAGTTTGATTCTTTATGATTGTTTTGAGATATGAAGATGGTGATATTAGAGTCATGCTAGTTGATTAGTTGTTAATTTTATAAATACTTCTTCTAAAGTTTGTGATTCCCGTAGCATGCACGTATGGTGAACCGTTATGTGATGAAGTCGGAGCATGATTTATTTATTGATTGTGTTCCTTATGAGTGGCGGTCGGGGACGAGCGATGGTCTTTTCCTACCAAACTATCCCCCTAGGAGCATGCGTGTATTACTTTGTTTTGATAACTAATAGATTTTTGCAATAAGTATGTGAGTTCTTTATGACTAATGTTGAGTCCATGGATTATACACACTCTCACCCTTCCACCATAACTAGCCTTTCTAATACCGCGCACCTTTCGTCGATATCATACACCCACCATATACCTTCCTCAAAACAGCCACCATACCTACATATTATGGCATTTCCATAGCCATTCCGAGATATATTGCCATGCAACTTTCCACCATTTCGTTATTTATGACACGCTTCATCATTGTCATATTGCTTTGCATGATCATGTAGTTGACATCGTATTTGTGGCAAAGCCACCTTTATAATTCTTTATTACATGTCACTATTGATTCATTGCACATTCTGGTACACCGCCGGAGGCATTCACATAGAGTCATATTTTGTTCTAGTATCGAGTTGTAAGTAAATAAAAGTGTGATGATCATCATTATTAGAGCATTGTCCCAAGTGAGGAAAGGATGATGGAGACTATGATTCCCCCACAAGTTGGGATGAGACTCCGGACGAAAAAAAGAGAAAAAAAGAGGCCATAAAAAAGAGAGGAAAAGGCCCAAATAAAAAAAACAAAAAAGAGAGAAATGAGAGAAAAAGAGAGAAGGGACAATGTTACTATCCTTTTACCACACTTGTGCTTCAAAGTAGCACCATGATCTTCATGATAGAGAGTCTCCTATGTTATCACTTTCATATGCTAGTGGGAATTTTACATTATAGAACTTAGCTTCTATATTACAATGATGGGCTTCCTCAAAATGCCCTAGGTCTTCGTGAGCAAGCGAATTGGATGCACACCCACTTAGTTTCTTTTGTTGAGCTTTCATACACTTATAGCTCTAGTGCATCCATTGCATGGCAATCCCTACTCACTCACATTGATATCTATTGATGGGCATCTCCATAGCCCATTGATGCGCCTAGTTGATGTGAGACTATCTTCTCCTTTTTTTGCCTTCTCCACAACCACCATTCTATTCCACACATAGTGCTATGTCCATGGCTCACGCTCATATATTGCATGAAGATTGAAAAAGTTTGAGAACATACAAAGTATGAAACAATTGCTTGGCTTGTCATCGGGGTTGTGCATGATTAAATACTTTGTGTGATGAAGATAGAGCATAGCCAGACTATATGATTTTGTGGGGATAACTTTCTTTGGCCATGTTATTTTGAGAACACATGATTGCTTTGTTAGTATGCTTGAAGTATTATTATTTTTATGTCAATATTAAACTTTTGTCTTGAATCTTTCGGATCTGAACATTCATGCCACAATAAAAAAAATTACATTGAGAATTATGCTAGGTAGCCTTCCTCATCAAAACTTCTATTTTTATCATTTACCTACTCAAGGACGAGCAGGAATTAAGCTTGGGGATGCTTGATACGTCTCCAATGTATCTATAATTTTTTATTGTGCCATCCTATTATATTATCTGTTTTGGATGTTTAATGAGCTTTAATATACCCTTTTATATCATTTTTGGGACTAACCTACTAACCAAAGACCCAATGCAAATTGTTGTTTTTTTGCCTATTTCAGTGTTTCGCAGAAAAGGAATACGAAACAGAATTCAAACGGAATGAAACCTTCGGGAGAGTTATTTTTGGAACGAACGTGATCCAGAGACTTGGAGTGGACGTCAAGAAAGAAGCGAGGAGGCCACGAGGTAGGAGGGCGTGCCCCAGGGGGGTGGGCGTGCCCCACCCTCATGGGCCCCTCGCAGCTCCACCGACCTACTTCTTCCTTCTATATATATCCATACACACTGAAAACATCCGAGAGCACCACGAAACCCTATTTCCACCGCCGCAACCTTCTGTGCCCGTGAGATCCCATCTTGGGGCCTTTTCCGGCGCTCCACCGGAGGGGGAATCAATCACGGAGGGCTTCTACATCAACACCATAGCCTCTCCGATGATGTGTGAGTGGTTTGCCACAGACCTTCGGGGCCATAGTTATTAGCCAGATGGCTTCTTCTCTCTCTTTGGATCTCAATACAAAGTTCTCCTCGATTCTCTTGGAGATCTATTCGATGTAATTCTTTTTGCGGTGTGTTTTTCGAGATCCGATGAATTGTGGTTTATGATTAAGATTATCTATGAACAATATTTGGTTCTTCTCTGAATTCTTTTATGCATGATTTAATATCTTCGCAAGTCTCTTTGGATTATCAATTTGGTTTGGCCTACTAGATTGATCTTTCTTGCAATGGGAGAAGTGCTTAGCTTTGGGTTCAATCTTGCGGTGTCCTTTCCCAGTGACAGCAGGGGCAGCAAGGCACCTATTGTATTGGTGCCATCGAGGATAAAAAGATGGGGTTTATGTCATATTTCTTGAGTTTATCCCTCTACATCATGTCATCTTGCCTAATGTGTTACTCTGTTAATGAACTTAATACTCTAGATGCATGCTGGATAGCGGTCGATGTGTGGAGTAATAGTAATAGATGCCGAATCGTTTTGGTCTACTTGTCACGGACGTGATACCTATATACATGATCGTTCCTAGATATTCTCATAACTATGCGCTTTTCTATCAATTGCTCGACAGTAATTTGTTCACCTACCGGAGAATTTGCTGTCTTGAGAGAAGCCACTAGTGAAACCTATGGCCCCCGAGTCTATCTTCCATCATATTATTGTCCTATCTACTTGCTAGTTCTGCCGCCTTTTATTTTGCAATCTTTATTTTCCAATCTATACAATAAAAATCCAAAAATATTTATCTTATTATCTCTATCATATCTCACTTTCATAAGTGACCGTGAAGGGATTGACAACCCCTTTATCGCGTTGGTTGCGAGGTTCTTGTTTGTTTGTGCCAGTACGAGGGACTTGCGTGTAGCCTCCTACTGGATTAATACCTTGGTTCTCAAAAATTGAGGGAAATACTTACGCTACTTTGCTCCATCACCCTTTCCTCTTCATGGGAAAACCAACGCATGCTCAAGAGGTAGCACTGGGTAAGTCAACATATGCAGATAGTTGAAAAGAAAACTTACTTCCAGCCAAGTCTGGATGGATGATTTTGTCGGGGAAGTTAGCATATATCTCTTGACCAGGCCCTTCTATGTGCGGTGCAATTTTAGTGCCAGCTTTCAGTACATAAAACTTTGCAATTTTATTCCAAAAGCCAGTGCCAAAATAGGAGTCACCACGTTCATCAACTCTTATAGAAGCAACGATTGTAAATCCATGGTTTGTGTGCAGTATGACATTCGTGGAGCCTTGATGTATGTAAAGGGAAAAATTGTGCACTACATAATCTATTGCATAGCAAGGGATGTCCTGTAGAAAATGTAAGGATTGCTAAAGAAAATATGGTAACTTGCAAATATGGGCCCAACTTGAAAGAACTATACCACAGTTGAAATCGAAGGACACAAGTCTATAATTAAACATATAGGGTAAACATGATGTCATGGAAATATGAGAATAATCAAAAGAACAATACATCATTAATTTGCCTAATATAGAAAGAAGAGGGGGGAATCCCCTTTGACGTATATGGTGCATGTGGCACCTTTTATCCAAATGTAGCAATATTTAGAATATGTTCAGGAAAGTAGGCCATGCCAACCGATTTAGGGTGAGATTGAACATACCATGCGCGTCCTCAAGTTATCTGGTACGATGAGATGGAATCTCTGGCGGTGGTCGCCAAGACCTAAAGTGTCGGCGCACTGTACATTCTATGAATGAAAGAAAACCCTCAAATTAGCTCGAATAAAAATGAATTCACGGCGATTTCCGCCGGGTGATTAAAGGAGGCAGATGAACTGGGATAAGAGATGAGATAATATCTCGTTAAACTAGTTACCTTGTCATCCATGAGAAAGAACCCTTGGTACGACAGATTCCCCAACCGAGCGGAGCTGGGTCGACCGCGAGCATCATCGAGAAAGTCGATGGCGATAGGCGGCGGCAAGCGGAAGTGGTGAAATGCGGGGGAATTTCCCGGCAGCCTGGCGGCGGCGGAAGTCGTCGAGCTAAGTGTTTACCACTGCGATAGGCGGTGCCATGGCATAGACACGGAGGAGCTTGTGCAGGTGTGAATGGGGAACGTACCGGAGGGGCCAAGGGGGTGGCGGGTGGGGTGAGGGTTTTTGTGACATGGGGATGGTGAGGGTTTTCCTTTTTCTTTTTTGAATTGGGTGGTGAGGGTTTTCTGTCCCACAAAGAATTTTGGGGGCGACGGTTTGCTAGAGCGAACCGTGTGTGATTGACGTAGTAGGCAAAATGAAAGTCATTGCACACGGTTCCAATTTTGGGAACCGTGTGTGATTTATGTACTACCTCTGTCCTGGCTTATTGGTCCCCCATTGTAATTTTTACCAAAATTTGGCGAAATATTTAACATACTCAGACATAGATAATAAGCGTACACATAGATAAGCATAGTTCAACCATAAGTAGTACATAGTTCAATAGTATTAAGCATACTCAAGCATACATATATAGTTCCATCCATCCTAGATCGCATCTCACAGACCGGCATGATCCTGAAGCTTCTCCAGGTATTCAGCGTACGCGCCGTGCGCCACGCTGCAAGAATACTTCTGCTTGAAGGAGCCAACGGCCCGTCCTCTAGCATGCGTGAGAACACTTAGATACGCGTCATGAAGCTTCTGGTTGCAAAATGGGCATCCATAGCCGATGTTCCAGGTCCTAATACGCATGTTATGCATTCCCGAAAAAAGCTCCCTCGGGATTTGCCTGTTGTACCTCCTCTGGACATCTTCATCCTCGCTATCCACATCGCCAGACAACACCTATACAAATAGTAAAACAAATTTGGCATCAAATCAATGATTACATGCCGTGAAGTAGGATTAGGAATTTATGGCTATTTATTTATACATATCCAGAGATTAAGGTTCGATTTTTAAGCGCAGTCGTCTATGTACAGACCAATCTTGAAGAAAATAATGGCAAAAACATATGTAGGTCATTGAAAATCAATTGTCAAGCCCTGGCTAGGAATTATTAGCACGAACACTAACCCTAGTCGTATTACTAGCAGAACTCATTTGCACAGCTGAAACAACTAATCACTTATCGCCTCTACCATTCAAACAATCAATACAAATACATGGATCTAATGAAACTTACTCAGATTTCATGGATTGGGAGAACATAACCATAGGATTTCTATTCCAAAAAGGGGGAGGCAGGAGTAACCAGAGAAACCCTATGATCTATTTGACACATAAATGGGTATAGATGACTAACCAGCTATCCGTCATCGTCGGAGTTGTCGCCGGAGAGTGGTCGTCAGAGTCGTCGCCGGAGTGGTCGTCGGCGTCGTCGTCGGAGTGGTCATTGGAGTCGTTGCCGGAGTGGCAGTCGGAGTCATGTGGAACTCCGCCTCCAGCTATGGAAGCTCGACGACGTCGACGATGTTAGGGTGCAGCAATAACTCGCTGGCGGTGACGGCAACCTCTGTCTCCATATCCATGCCATGCTCCGATGCTTTAGCAGCCCGGCGTCGCCACTCCCTCCGATGAGGCGCTTCGGCGGCATCCTCATACACTGACGGCCTTGAGGACTGAGAGCGGCGTCGAGGATGCAAGCAGAGAGAGAGGATTGTGTGTGCGTAGCGAGGATGGGGGGTGCGGCCGCTCGGGCGCACCATTAATATGGAGTAGAGGGAGTAGTGGGAGAGAGGCGGGCGGCTGTCAAATAGATGGCTCGCCTCCCGGCGAGCCTGTGCACCGGACTGCTGGCATGCCTACCAAAGTTTCACACAGCTACTCGCACGCCTCCCGACGATAGTGTGTAGCGAGCATGCCCCCGTCAATTCACACACCCGCACGCACACCTCCCCGTCTGCCTGCGCGGCGGACGCGTCCCGTCAACTCACGCCTGCTCGCACGCCACACGGGTCGCGCGACAGCACGTATAATGCTTTTCCATTTGGATGATTAATGTTGTCGCTTTATTGCTTAACCGAAGCATGGCACGTATCCAACGGTCTAATGCTCATGGTTTGAATAAATAATCCATTTGGATATTGGTTCCCAATTATTAATAATCTCCCGTCTGTAATTAGATAAAGATTACATCAAAACTGGTCTCAAATTTGACCAAAAAAAGTACAATGCCACTTTGTATTGGTGTCCATATGAGAACACAATAAGTTTCATGAACCTCAAATAAGTTCTGGATGTACTAGAATTTAAAAATCAAGATTCTCAATGTTTGAAATTTGTTGCACGGGGAGTAAACATGCACCCAGTGAGACACATGTGTTTTTGCAATCCATTTAGGTGCACTGTCATGTGTGCATGTAGCTCAAATTTGATTTTTGCACATTATACCTGTAGAAAATCAATCAATCAATGTACTAAAATGTCTTAATGATCTCTGTGATTTTTTGAAATTAAAACGTCCCTCATTTGGTAACATGTATGTTCACCCCGGGATAATTAATTTAACACGCATCGTAGTTGCGATACATTCGCCGTGTGTGTGGGTGTGTGCGTCTGGGGGTGGCGGGTGGCACGCAGTACACTACGAGTTGTGAGCCACCATGTGGGTTGGCCGTTTTGTTAGGCAGGCCGGTGCCACATCAGAGTTGTGAACTCATTATTTAAAACATTACACAACCCTGTCATACATAAATGTTTTGGCCACATGCAGTCGATGGTTGTCCTACACGACACTCGATACTCGCGTGTAACGCTTTCTGTGGGCCCGCGAGGTCATCGTCCATCACTTTGACGAACAGCCGGCGGTGACGTTAATTTGACCAGCAAGGTGGAATCTTTTTTGCTTGTGTTATGGTGGTATATAGTACGCATCGAAGAGGTGGGAGGGGACTAGCATATATACTATACGTACGCGTCCGTGAACAAGTACACCTCACTCAGTGTCTTGACTTTTTCGTTTCCGGGGCACGTGGCACATCAAAATTGTGAAATTGGTTATATATTCAAACATCACACAACACCTTTGTGGGCCACATGCATATCCTAGCTAGGATACTCACGTGTGACTCTTCCATCTGTGGGCCCACGAGGCCATCGTCGATGCATGCATGCATCACTTTGACCTACACCGGGAGAGGTTAATTAATTTCACCATCGATGAGGATTCTTTTGGGTTACATATATTACGGCAGGAGCATATAGTATGCGGTGAAGAGGGGGGAAGGGGACCATCATATGTAGTACGCTTGATATGAACCTCTCACTGTGTGGGTGCATGGTTTACGGTTTTTGAGGCATGTGGCACATCAAAGTTGTGCATTTTGGGTATTCAACATATATATGTTTGGCCCACATGCAAAGCGGTGGTGGTTGTCCTCTCGCACCCACTTAAGCGGTTTCAGCGATATTGATGCTTTCCATTTGTGGGCCCGCTTGGTCCATCACTACTTTTTGCCTGACAACAAGAGAGGTTAATTTGACTTAGAAGGGGATTATTATTTTTGCTATGGGATGACATGCATGATACATCTTGAGCACACACGCATGCATGTGTATGCATGAATCCCTCCCATCGAGTCGAAGAGGCTAGTACAATGACACATCATGAACCGATCTCGCTCTGTGTGGGGAGATAGTGTACGATTTTTCACACGCGTGCCACATCAATGTTGTGTATTCAAACATGCATGCACGCATCACCTCCATACATATGCATGTAGTGGTTGCCTTCGAACGGTACACTCCCCCGCGTGGTTATCGGTGACAAGCCTATATATTCGTGGGCCCGCGTGGGCATCCATTATCACCTGACCAACAACAAGATAGGTTACCATGGCGGATTCTTAATTTGGTTCGTGTTATCGTAGTATAGGTCGTGGTGAGATTCAGACCTAATTAAGTTTGAGCGCATATACTATGCACGCATGCATGCATGAATCCCCGTTGTTGCCTTGAAGTGTGGTGTAACATACATATGCATCGTCAACCTAACCCTCACCCAGTCTGGGGATTCCTAGTTCGAAAGCACGGTGCCACATCAAAGTTGTTCCATTGTTACTCAAAAACACACCTCTCCATACATATGTTTGGGCCACACGCATGCAGTGCTTGTCTTCGAGGACTAGCTACTTGCGTGATTATTGGCGAGCTAGCCCATCTCCGGGGTCGCATGGACGGCCATCACTTTGACCAACAACAAGAGAGAGGTTGTACGACCAAGGTGGATTATTCTTGGTCCATTTTACGATCCATGTTGGTGAGATATATGCCTCTCTGGCCCGCTGTCGGTGTCAAAACCGGAGGATCTCGGGTAGGGGGTCCCGAACTGTGCGTCTAGGCCGGATGGTAACAGGAGACAAGGGACACGAAGTTTTACCCAGGTTCGGGCCCTCTCGATGGAGGTAAAACCCTACGTCCTTCTTGATTATTATTGATGATATGGGTAGTACAAGAGTAGATCTACCACGAGATCGGAGAGGCTAAACCCTAGAAGCTAGCCTATGGTTATGATTGTTGATGTGTATGTCGTCCTACGGATTAAAACCCTCGGTTTATATAGACACCAGATGGGGTTAGGGTTACATAGAGTCGGTTACAATGGTAGGAGATCTACATATCCGTATCGCCAAGCTTGCCTTCCACGCCAAGGAAAGTCCCTTCCGGACACGGGACGGACTCTTCAATCTTGTATCTTCATAGTCCAGGAGTCCGGCTGAAGGTATAGTCTGGCTATCCGAACACCCCCTAATCCAGGACTCCCTCAGTAGCCCCTGAACCAGGCTTCAATGACGACGAGTCTGGCGCGCAGATTGTCTTCAGCATTGCAAGGCAGGTTCCTCCTCCAAGCACTTCATAGAAGATTTTGAACACAAAGATAGTGTCCGGCTCTGCAAAATAAGTTTCCACATATTGCCATAGAGAGAATAATATTTACACCAATCTAATCTGCTGACGTATTCCGTAGCGTGACACACCAAGGCCAAGCCTTTATCCAAGTCATTTCATTATCCCACCTCAGCGTGTTATGCGAGGCGGTTTCCTTGGCACGTCTTGTTAAAGTAGAGACCATGTCCCCTTATTCCGGGATTCTCATCAATATGGGCGTGGGTAATCCAACCGCTTCTAGGACTCCTAGATTATAGGCAAGTCCAAACGGACATGGAGAGGATGCTTGATATTCACCCTCTTTATAAAGGGGACAAGGCCTTTATTTTCCCTCCCGTGCTCAATCGAATCCTTCCCCCACCTCAAGCTCAAAACGCCCGAAGTTCAGGTCAGGTGCTCTGAACCTTCAGTCATGTCCGGATCTAGCCTTCAAGGCCGATGGGTGCCTTCCTCCGTCGCGGAAGAAGACATCAAAAGGTTAATGGAGGCCAGATATCTGACCGCCGAGATTTTGCATCGGCTGCCTCCCCGAGGGCAGGCCGTCCCCACCCCCGAACCTAACGAAAACATCGTGTTCATCTCCCACTTCCTCCGAGGCCTAGGCCTCGCTCTCGATCCTTTCGTAAGGGGTTTGATGTTTTACTATGGGCTAGACTTTCATGATCTAGCTCCGGACTCCTTTCTTCATATCACGACATTTATTGTCGTGTGCGAGGCCTTCCTCCGGGTTACCCCTCACTTTGGCCTATGGCTCAAGACCTTTGAAGTGAAGCCAAAGATGATCGAGGGGCAACATGCAGCGTGTGGAGGTGCCTCAATACGCAAGATGACGGGAGCTCCGTGGCCCAAAGGTTCCATCCCATAGGTGTCTGAATTGTGGCAACAAGAGTGGTTCTACGTCACGGCTCCTAGAAGTGCCAAGTGGGCGGCTCCCCCTGTTTTCCGCTCGGGCCCCCCACCACAGCTGATGTCATGGATCAGTAGAGGTCTGAGCTGGGGGCCAGCCAAGGGCGTGCCTATACTGCAAAGTCGCATTCGAGATCTCTTCAATGGAGATTTCAGTTTGGTTGCGGTAATACAAGTTATGCTGGTTCGTCAAGCCCAGCCTTGCAAACGCTGGCCTCTTCGCCTATGGGAGTTCAATCCCGAGGGACCGCGTGCCATTCAGAATTTTCTCGGCCTGACGCACGAGGAGATGTACAAGTCATTCTTCGGACCTCAGGTGGAGTGTCCGGAAATCACCGAGGACGTGGGCCTGAGTAGTAACCGCACCACCGAATAGGTAAGGCATCTTTTGGCCGAACATACTCTCTCTACTTCATTACAAGTTATTTCTGAGAGTTTGCTTTTTGACCAGGACTGGCTAACAAAAGCGAAGTTGATTCGGTGTTCGGCCCCCCTCCCTGAGGGTTTGGAAAATCCGGTATTGGAAAAGATGCTCCTGACCGCACCTTGCCTGGAGCCCTTGAAGGAAGATAATGTGGAGGATAATGCGGACGGACGCGGGCCCCCAACGCTTCCCATTCTAACCGAGGGAGTGAGCGTCTCCATGAGGGAAGGCGACTAGAAGAGGAAAAGGACTGCGCCCGGGGTTTCGGAAGCCGAAGCTTCCAAATGGGAGAAGTCTCCCACAGAGGGTCCCACCTTGGGGGGCGCTGTTGCCACACAAAGTCCGCGGAGGGATCAATTCTCCCACGAGTCGTAAGTGACCCGAAATACCTTTAATAGTACAGATATGCCATTTTTTTTCTGAGAAAATAACCACCGCATATATTTTGCAGTTCGGGCCTTAGCCCCTCTCAAATGAGCTCATCTTCGGGGGATCTTCTTCCAGAGATGATGGAGAGCGAAACACCTCCTCCGGACTCCTCCGCTCCAGAAGCGGGCGACCCTGAAGTGTCGTCGTGGAGGGCCTCTCCGAGTCCGGTGAGGCCAAAAGATAATCCCATTGACCCCCGAAGCTCCCAGTGTCCGGCTCCCAAAGGGAGCAGACACAAGAGTCCGGCCCCGTCTAGTGTGCGGTTGGATGTTCTGAGGGAGTTGGTGGGGCGAGCGGCCATCTCAGATGAACACTGTGTGATGATGAATACGGTGATGGAGAGAATATCGTCCGCCGAAATCGGATTGCATGAAGCTTTTATGAGTCTACTGACAGGCTTTGAGGTACGTAAAAGAATGTATGATAATCCTGCACATGCTAGGTGTGCCCTGTGTAGATAGTAGCCCCTGAGACTCTGGTTGTCGTCGGAAACGACAACGAACAGAGGATCATATTCCCAGGAAATAACCATATTGCCTCTATGTGCAGGTGATGGAAGCTCCGGTGGCTAGCCAGAGTAGCGAGTTTGCCCATTTAGAGCGGCAGTTGGATGCGGTAGACGTCGACATCGAGCTTGTTAACAAAAGGCTTGACGAGGCACGGGGTAAGTGTGAATATCTGGTAAATGCCACATAGGAAGAGCAGCATGATGCCAGTATCTTTAATATGTTGTGACTGCAGATGGAGCTGCCACTGTTGAAGCCTTGCGGGCAGAACTTGCCCGAGCCAAGGAACAAGTGAGGTTGGGTAATGCGGCTGCTGTGAAGGCGGCCGAAGAGTTGCAAGCCGAGAAGGCCGCGCATGGCGAGACCCGAGACAAGATGGCCAAGATGGCTATAGAATTAAAAGCTGCCGCCGACCGTTGCCGGGTTCTTGAAAATGAAAACCAAGCGAAGGCATCGGACCTTGAGAAGGCTGCTGCGACGAAAAAGGATCTCCGCTCTGCTATGAGGGCAAAGAAGGAGGAGCTGCGGGAAGCCGGGGATATTGTAGCTGGGAAATCCTTTATGTTGCGGAGGAAATTCGGAGATCCACTGTATGCCCCTCTAGATCGGCTGTGGAGTTCGGAGGATGTGTATATGGATTTGGCAGCGAGCGCTGCCAATGCGGCCAAGAAATTCCAGGGTCAGACGAACCGTGGAGTAGACCAGCTGTTTTGGAGACAATTCCATTCTCCCGAGCGTCCACTTTCGTTGACTGACCAATTAGCCGAATCGGCCGAACTAAATAGGTTCTCCGGACTATCTATGAGGTGTGTTGTGGATCAGCTATGGCCGGGAAGGTCAAAACTGAATAGCTATTTCAGCTTGGTGCAGCAAGTCCCTGATGTGGTGCAGCGCATTAATGCGATGAGGAGGTCGGCGTGCATAGAGGGCGCACGGATGGCCTTTGCCCGTGTTAAGGCATATTGGGTGGAGATGGATGCTACCAATGTCACAGCGCGGGATTTGGCTATAGGTCGAAAGGCTGCCGAGCACTACTTTGAAGAAGTTCTTGAGGGTGCCTGTTTGATAGAGACCCAGTGCTCAAAAAATATTATGTTTGAGTGATATGTAATCTCATTGTAAGCAAAATGCTTTTATAAATTTTTATAAGGCTATTTTTATACTTTTGCCTGAAAGTAATATGATGCCTCCTGGGCGGCCGTTTATGTATACATGTGTATAACCTGAAAGATTGCAGCCGTCGGCTTCAACCCTTACGCATATAATGCGGTGGTGCTCGCAAAAACATGCATTCACACTTAACTCAACGCCTTGGTCCTATTAAGGAGGTGATAGCGGAGCGAGCGAGGCAACCGGACTATAATGCTTTAGCACTTTCACTTAGCCATAGGAGTTTGACAGTGGGGCTACTAGATAGCCCCTGGTGGCTCCGCACTCTCATGATCTCGGCGTGCGTACATGCCTAGCCGAGAAACGGCCCTTCGTTAAGGCGTAGGAATTCTAACATTCCCACAGGTCATCGAGTGGTTGACCAGTCTCACGCTATATCATGACAGTCAGTTTTCAAGTTTCTCTACTGAGGTGCTCGTCCGGATGAACCAGGGCACAATCGCAGTAGTTCTCCTGGTGCTACCTTAGCCGGCAAGGCGGAACGTAAGGCACCAAAACACAGGAGCCGGGCAAACCCAACATTTGACCAATGACAATGATTCGGAGCTGATGCATATAGGGCCAAACTCGCGACGCCGAACACTCCCTAAGGTATTCGGTCTTTGTGGTACAAGCCGGGCCTAAATAGTGGCCTTTGTAAGAAGCCCCATGTGTCCAGGTACGTGCATTGTTCTGGCGTGGCCACATGCCAAGACGTCAGCATCCTTCTCAACGGTGGATATGTATCAACAAGAGATAGTAAAAAAAGGTTTACGCAGGGTCTTAATCTAAAAAGAATCCTAGGAGCGGGTCCCTGCTGCACGTCTGCGCCTGTATCTCCGTTGTGCCATATCCTGGACGGGTGTAGCACGATGATCGTCTGTTAAAAGAGTGGAAGTTAAGTGAAAAAGTTGTCGTGCAAAAGGATAGTTTTTAAAGAAACCATGTATAATTCAAGATGATAAGAAATTGCCACTTGTCTGCACGCGTTGAGCCCCTTGTATTGACGAATGGGGGTGTGACCACTTATTTCCGTATAAATAGCGGCGCCGGACTTGATTAGTTGTATCGGAGGTCTTGACGACCTATTGGATGCTTTTGTTTGTCCGGGCGCCTTTAGTGTGCGGCGGCCAAGGCAGCCTCACTCTCTTCGGCGCGCAGAGATCGCTTGATATTTCCGTGCACTGTAATAATGTCACGTGGACCGGGCATCTTGAGTGTGAGGGAGGCGTAGTGTGGTATTGCATTTAAGCGAGTGAAAGCTTCGCGTCCGAGCAGTGCTTCATAGCCACTTTGAAATGGAGCGATGTGAAAGTTAAATGTTCGCGAAAGACGTTATCGGGGGAGCCGAATGTAACTTGTTGTAGAAGGGAGCCTATACAACGAGCCCCTGGGCCTGGCGTTACTCCTTTAAAGGTAGTATTGCTATGGCGAATTTGTGTTGGGTCTAGCCCCATCCCACGGATTGTATCCTGATATATTAGGTTTAGGCTACTGCCGCCGTCCATCAAGACCCTTGTGAAGTGATATCTGCCAATTACTGGGTCTAATACCAGGGGAGCCCATCCTGCGTGTTGGATACTTGCTGAGTAATCGCGATGGTCGAAAGTGATCGGTTGAGATAACCAGTGGCAGGACTTCGTAGTGATAGGCACTTGGGTATACTTTCCTGGGAGTGCCGCATTGTTTTTCCCTTGATTACGTGTAACACGTTTACTGTTTTGACTTCTGGTGGAAATTGCTTTTGTTCCCCCGTGTCTTGCTTGGGGGGCTCGTCCTCATCTTCACTTGGTGTATCCTCCCCCTTGTGTACGGCGTTGAGCTTGCCGGACTGCTTGAAGACCCAACATTCTCTATGGGTATGATTAGCAGGTTTACCAGGGGTACTATGAATCTGACATACTTGGTCCAGAATTTTATTAAGGCTGGACAATTCGTCCCTGGTGCCTTTAGGGGCAGCTTTTGGCCTGGCCGAGAGCTTTTGAATCCGGCATTTACTGCCATGCCCTTCGTGTTGTCTTCTTTATTCCGGCGTTTGTTATTGCTGTTGCGCCGTGATTTCCCGTTTCCATCTCTAACTTCAGATGTACTGGGGTCGCTGGTGCTGCATCTGGCTAGCCAGTTGTCCTCCCCCGCGCAAAAGCGGGTCATGAGGTTTGTTAATGCGGCCATCGTTCACGGCTTATTTTGGCCGAGGTGTCTGGCGAGCCATTCGTCACGGACGCTATGCTTGAAAGCTGCTAGGGCTTCGGCGTCCGGATAGTCGACAATCTGGTTCTTTTTAGTAAGAAACCTGTTCCAAAGCTTTCCGGCTGACTCTCCGGGCTGTTGAGTTATATGACTCAAATCGTCCGCATCCGGAGGTCGGACATAAGTCCCTTGAAAATTTGCCTGAAAGGCGCCTTCGAGCTCTTCCCAACTTCCAATGGAGCTTTCGGGGAGGCCTTTGAGCCAGTGACGAGCTGGCCCTTTGAGCTTGAGGGGTAGGTACTTGATGGCGTGGAAATCATCTCCTCGAGCCATATGGATATGAAGGATGTAGTCCTCAATCCAGACCCCAGGGTCTGTTGTTCCGTCGTATTCCTCTATGTTTACGGGCTTGAATCCCTCTGGAAATTCGTGGTCCAGCACCTCATTGGTGAAACATAGGGGGTGTGCGGCACCCCTGTAGCTGGGTGTACCATGTTGTTCGGATGTTTGTTGTGTTGCATTGTATGCTGGGGCGCGCTTGCGTGGTCCATAGATGGATCCTGTTGCACCGTTCTTTGGGTGCGAGCCCTCGCATTGGCTGCGTGTTGTATGGTGAGCGGCATTGTATGCCGCTCTGTGTTGGTAGAGGGGTCGTCCATCCGACCAGGTGGCTGCTTTGGTATTTGGTTGTGGGGGGTCTGAGGCCTCCTCATCGAATTCGGGTAGCAGCTTCCGCTTTGGGTAGCTCTTGTAGGGGCGATTATCGCCGTACCTTGCTACTGTGTTAAGTATTTTACTCCATCTGATTTGGAGTGTGTCTTGCGCGGCCTTGAGCCTTTGCTTCTGCTTTCTCAGACTCCTCGTGGTGGCAACAAGCCTTTTACGGGCAGTCTGCTGCTCCGGGTGCCTGTCCGGCGTTATGTCGTCCGGACCATGACCCTTGATAGGATTTGTTTGTTCGGTTTGATTATCCAGATTGCCACTGTCCGGCTGCGGTTCGCCCTGTGTCGGATTTCGGGTTCCAGCTGACCCTTGAGGTTCGAACACTGGGGTGCGCGTGGAGATTTCGCCTTCTACCTACCTGCACCCCTCCGCCTTGCTAAGATCTAAGCTATGGAAAGAACAACACAAGAGACACATGGTTTATACTGGTTCGGGCCACTGTTGTGGTGTAATACCCTACTCTAGTGTGTGGTGTGGTGGATTGCCTCTTGGGCTGACGATGATGAGCAATACAAGGAAGAACAGCCTCGCGAGGGTCTGTTCTTGGCTGGGGGATGAACTACTAGGAGGAGTTCAGTCACCCTTCTCTCTCTCTCTCTCAGATTCTCTCTCCGATTTCGATCCCCCTACCCTGGGGGTGGCTAGTCCTATTTATAGGCAAAGGCCCTGGGCCTCTTCCCAAATATTGAGCGGGAAGGGCGCCAACAATTGGCCATTTTGAAGGGGAACATCTGGTACACTTATCCTGACTAAAGTTGGTCCTCGCCTGCCAAAGGCTCTCGTGGTGACGATGGCTTGGGCTCCACAATGACTTCCTCCCTGCCGTTGGGCTGGTCTTGGTCTCGTTGCACCGAAACGGGTGCCTTTGCTTGATGCTCTCGCCTGCGCTTGCTCCCTTTGCACCAAAGAGGAAAGGAGGACACTGCGTGGGCTGGCGCCCGCCTGGCACCCTTGGTCGTCATGGCTTGCGTCACGGGCACCTCGTGAGGTACCCCGCCTTGATCTCTCCGCCTCCTTGCGAGCCAGCCTGATGAGGCCGTGCCTGAGGAAGCTCTGTGTTGTCCGCCCCGCGAGGCTTGACCCCTAGCGAGGGTCTTGGGTCTGTGTTGATGAAGATGGGATGTGCTGGGTCCCTCCTCGAGCCACGCCGCAGGCCGCAGGCAGGCAAGTCTGGGGACCCCCGTTCCCAAAACGCCAACAATAGCCCCGGGCCCAAGGCGTGCCCGGACTTGGCCGTGCAGGGAGGCGAAAGGGCAAGTGCAAAGCGGCGCGGGCCCTAACAGCCTGCGGCCTTGGGCACCGCATGGCGGTTGATTGGACGTGGGCGTCTCCACTTCCCCATGGCGCCTCGGCAACTGCACGGATTGGACAAGTCCCTGCATGCAAAGCGGGTCATGATTACCTGCGATCGTGGGGGGCGACGGTTGGCCCTCGCCGGTTATAAGTACGGATCGGCGCGCGCCCTTCCAGTTCATTCCCCCTTGCTTCTCCTTCTTCTTCATGGCCCCGTCGAGGAGGTTCTCGGCCGCAGAGAAGGGGAAGGCTCGCCAGGTTGAGCCTGCCTCTCCCCCGCCCAAGCGCGACCGAGGGTGCCCTCGCAAACATCCTGTGGCCACCATGGCAGCTCCCCGTGGCCGTGGAGACGATTTCCAGCATGGTGACGGGCGGACTGCTGCGGCCGGGGGGCGCGCTTCGGACGCGCGTTCCCCTAGGCCACTCTTTCGCGCTGCAGAGGTGCTGCCGGAGTTCGTTGTGTGGTCGGCGGAGCCGACTAGCACCCGGCTTCAACTTCCTCGCTTCCTCCTCGGCGAGCTCCCGGACGGCCTCTGGCTTCAGGTAGACGGCTGCTGCTGCCGGGCCTCATGGGCTTCACTGGAGGTCTCCGCAGCCGGGAGCCTGGCCTTGACCCGCGGTTGGCAGACGTTTGCCCGCGTGCGTGGCCTGAGCCGTCGGTGCACCCTGCACTTAAAGTTTGACGGCGATACGACCCTCTACGTGAGGGTGTTTGGGGAAGATGGTCGCCGCGCAGGGTGCTGCCCTGAGGACGACGACCGCGGCCGGGAACCCAGCCCCGGCGATGATGGAGAGGACAACGCTCGCGTGATTGGCGGCGCTCAGGGTTCCCCAAGCTTCACCAGTTCTTCTTCAGGCGGCGACTCTTCTAGCGGTGGCCGCGGTCAGCCTCCATGCCATCGTACCTGCTTGGGAGGTGGTAGCATGTTTGCCCGCCGTCGCGCTTCGATGAAGCGCGAGAGGGAGTCTGCCTGAGCCCCGGAGGCAGCTCGAGTCTTCCCTGCAGGTCGGTGTGAGGCGAGTTGTGCCTGATTTGTTCTTTCTTTTCCTTTTTCCTGCGTAAAAACACAGTAGCGTGGAGCCCCGCGGGGGCGTGTTTGGGTTATTGCTATTAATCATCGCTTTGCTTCCGTTATCGTGCCTTTTGGCTACGTGCCCGCGCGCGGATAGTTCCCGGCCCCAGCCGTGGGGGGCGTCCGACCCAGGCCCTGTGTTTGTGTCGCGGTGCCCGTGGGGCACGGACTGGAGGGGTGCTCCTGTAATGGACCCAGGTTGCGAAACCTTTGAACGACTAGGACAGGAACACTCGCAAGGGCGCTCGGCTGCCCCCCTCGCGAGGCCTTGCATAAGAGAAATCGTGGCAGGAGAGTGAAAAGTCGAAGAACCACGAGCCAAAGACGGCAACAGCTTCAATAAAACTTCGAATGAGAATGAACAAGCCAACTGTGGAAAGCAAATGAAAAAGCCGCTTCTGGCACCTAATCTAGTCTTCGACGTCTTCTCACCAGTGCGGAGCTAAGTGCTGCCACTGGGCGTGATAGGGAGCCCCAGGGCCTGAGGCCGGCTCTCCTGAGACTACGGGGCGTGTACAGCCCCAACTCATTATTACGTGAGAGTGTCACGGGCGGCGAGCTTCACAGGCGCTGGCCTTCTTCACAGGCTCCGGGCCTTTCTTAGGGGAAGCAGGCTTCACGGGCATTTGCCCTCTTCATAGGCTCCGGGCCCTTTCCAAAACGCGACAGCTTCACAGGTGTCGGATTTCGGGTTCCGGCAGACCCTTGAGGTTCGAACACTAGGGTGCGCGCGGAGATTTCGCCTCCTACCTACCTGCACCCCTCCGTCTCGCTAAGATCTAAGCTGTGGAAAGAACAACAGGAATGACACAGGGTTTATACTGGTTCGGGCCACTGTTGTGGTGTAATACCCTACTCCAGTGTGTGGTGTGGTGGATTGCCACTTGGGCTGATGATGATGAACAATACAAGGAGGAACAGCCTTGCGAGGGTCTTCTCTTGGCTGGGGCGATGAACTGCAGGGAGGAGTTCAGTCACCCTTCTCTCTCTCTCTCTCTCTGATTCTCTGATCTCCACTCCTCTCTCCCCTCGTCCCCTGTTCTGTGGGTGGCTGGTCCTATTTATAAAGGCCCTGGTCCTCTTCCCAAATATCGAGCGGGAAGGGAGCCAACAATGGCGGGCTAATTTGAAGGGGGACAGCTAGTACCAGCTATCCTGACAAAAGTAGTCTTCGCCTGCACAAAGCTCTAGTGGTGACGCCGTGTTGGGCTCCACGATGACCGCCGCCTTGCAGTCCTCCTGGTCTTGGTCTTGTTGCACCGAAATGGAAACCTTTGCCTGATGCCTCGGTACTCTGCGGCTGCGCTTGCTCCCTTTGCACCAAAGAGGAAAGGAGGACGCTGCGCGGGCTGGCACCCGCCTGGCGCCTTTGGTCGTCATGGCTTGTGTCACAGGCACCTCGCGAGGTACCCCGCCTTGATCTCTCCGCCTCCTCACGAGCCAGCCTGATGAGGCCGTGCCTGAGGAAGCTCCGCGTCGTCTGCCCCGCGAGGCTTGGCCCCTCGCGAGGGTCTTGGGTCTGTGTTGATGAAGATGGGCCGTGCTGGGCCCCCTTTTGAGCCACGCCGCAGGCCGCAGGCAGGCAACTCTGGGGACCCCCGTTCCCAGAACGCCGACAGTAGCCCCCGGGCCCGAGGCACGCCCGGACTTGGCCGTGCAGGGAGGCAGAAGGGAAAGAGCGAAGCGCCGCGGGCCCTAACAGCCTGCGGCCTCGGGCGCCTCATGGCGGTTGATTGGACATGGGCGTCTCCACTTCCCCATGGCGCCTCGGCAACTGCACGGATTGGACAAGTCCCTGCATGCAAAGCGGGTCATGATTACCTGCGATCGTGGAGGTCGACGGTTGGCCTTCGCCGGCCATAAGTACAAAACGGCGCGCGCCCTTCCAGTTCATTCCCCCTTGCTTCTCCTTCTTCTTCATGGCCCCGTCGAGGAGGTTCTCGGCCGCAGAAAAGGGGAAGGCTCACCAGGTTGAGCCTGCCTCTCCCCCGCCCAAGCGCGGCTGAGGGCGCCCTCGCAAACATCCTGTGGTCACCTTGGCAGCTCCCCGCGGCCATGGAGACGATTTCCAGCGCGGCGATGGGTGGATTGCTGCGGCTGGGGGGTGCGCTCCGGTCGCGCGTCCCCCTAGGCCGCGCTTTCGCGCTGCAGAGGTGCTGCCATAGTTCGTCGTGTGGTCGGCGGAGCCGACTAGCACCTGGCTTCCGCTTCCTCGCTTCCTCATCGGTGAGCTCCCGGCCGGCGCCCCGGGCGGCCTCTAGCTTCAGGCCGACGGCTGCTGCAGCAGGGCCTCATGGGTTTCACTGGAGGTCTCCGCAGCCGGGAGCCTGGCCCTGGCCCGCGGTTGGCAGACGTTTGCCCGCGCGCGTGGCCTGAGTCGTCGTTGCACCCTGCACTTCAAGTTTGACGGCGATGCCACCCTCTACGTGAGGGTGTTTGGGGAAGATGGTCGCCGCGTAGGATGCTGCCCCGAGGACGACGACCGTGGCCGGGAACCCAGCTCCGGCGACGATGGAGAAGACAATGCTCGCGTGACTGGCGGCCCTCGGGGTTCCCCAAGCTTCTCCGGTTCTTCTTCAGGCGGCGACTCTTCCAGCGGTGGCCGCGGTCAGCCTCCATGCCGTCGCATCTGCTTGGGAGGTGGTAGCGTGTCCGCCCGCCGTCGCGCCCCGGTGAAGCGCGAGAGGGAGTCTGCCTGAGCCCCGGAGGCAGCTCGAGTCTTCCCTGCAGGCCGGTGTGAGGTGAGCTGCGCCTGATCTGTTCTTTTTTTTCCTTTTTTCCTGCATAAAAAAGACAGTAGTGTGGAGCCCCGCGGGGGCGTGTTTGGGTTATTGCTGTTAATCATCGTTTTGCTTCCGTTATCGTACCTCCCGGCTACGTGCCCGCGTGTGGATAGTTCCCGGCCCCAGCCATGGGGGGGGGGCAACCGACCCAGGCCCTGTGTTCGTGTCGCGATGCCCGTGGGGCACGGACTGGAGGGGTGCTCCTGTAATGGACCCAGGTCGCGAACCCTTTGAACGACTAGGACGGGAACACTCGCGAGGGCACTCGGCAGTCCCCCCCTCACGAGGCCTTGCATAAGAGAAATCGAGGCAGGAGAGTGAAAAGTCGAAGAACCACAAGCCAAAGACGGCAACAACTTCAACAAAACTTCGAATGAGAAGGAACAAGCCAACTGCGGAAAGCAAAGGAAAAGCCGCGTCCGGCACCTAATCTAGTCTTCGACGTCTTCTCACTAGCACGGAGCTAAGTGCTGCCACTGGGCGTGGGAGGGAGCCCCAGGGCCTGAGGCCAGCGCTCCTGAGACTCTGGGGCGTGTACAGCCCCAACTCATTATTACGTGAGAGTGTCACGGGCGGCGAGGTTCACAGGCGTTGGCCTTCTTCACAGGCTCCGGGCCTTTTCCAAAACGTGATAGCTTCACAGGCATTCGCCTTCTTCACAGGCTCTGGGCCTTTTCCAAAACGTGACAGCTTCACAGGCATTCGCCTTCTTCACAGGCTCTGGGCCTTTTCCAAAACGCAACAGCTTAATAGGCATTCGCCTTCTTCACAAGCTCTGGGCCTTTTCCAAAACGCGACAGCTTCATAGGCATTTGCCTTCTTCACAGGCTCTGGGCCTTTTTAGGGGTAGAACCTCCGGAGGTGCTGGATGTTCCATGCGTTCTGGACCGGCACCCCCTCCTGAGTCTCCAAGCGCGCAGAGCCGGGCCTGGAAACATGAACAACTTTGAACGGGCCCTCCCACATGGGAGAGAGCTTGTGCAGCCCCTCCCTGGAGAGAACCCGCCTGAGCACGAGGTCTCCTACCTCGAGAGTTCTGGGGAGGATGTTGCGGAAGTGATATCGCCGCAGTGCCTATTGGTACCTCGCCGCTCGCAGCGCAGCTTCTCGGCAACGTTCCTCCCCCAGCACGAGGTCCATCCCCGCATGGCGTCCTGCTGCGCCTCGTCGAACGTCAGGACCCGCGTGGAGCAACGTCTGACCTCGTGAGGGAGGACCGCTTCGGCTCCGTAGACCAGGAAGAACGAGGTCTCTCCAGTCGGCTTGGTCGCGGTTGTGCGGATGGACCACAACACGGACTAAAGCTTGTCGTACCAACCTCTGCCGCAGGCCTCTGGCTTCTTCTTGAACGTCCTGGTCTTGAGGCCCCTCAGGACCTCTGCGTTGGCTCGCTCGGCCTGGCCGTTGCTCCGGGGGTGCGCCACCGAGGCGTAGCATATCTGCATTCCAAGGTTAGCACAGTATGTTTTGAAGAGGTTACTGGTGAACTGCGAACCGTTGTCCATGATGATGCGGTTCGGCAGCCTGAACCAGCTCACGATGCCCTTGATGAACTTGACCGCGGAACCCGCGGGAATGGTGCGGACGGCCTCTACTTCAGCCCACTTGGTGAACTTGTCCACGGCGACGTAGAGGTAGTGGTAGCCCCCAGGCGCCCGAGGAAACGGGCCCAAGATGTCCAGCCCCCAGACTGCGAACGGCCACGAAAGGGGTATAGTCTGCAGGCCTCCTGCTGGCTGATGGATCTGCTTGGCGTGGAACTGGTAGGCCTCACAAGTTTTCACTAGTTCGACGGCGTCGTTGAGTGCGGTGGGCCAATAAAACCCACTGCGGAACGCCTTGCCGACGAGGGTCCGTGATGATGAATGATGTCCACAGTCTCCACCGTGTATATCTTCCAGCAGTTCCTTCCCTTGCTCCCTGGAAATGCAGCGCAGGTACATGTTGTTTGGTCGCTTCCGGTAGAGTTCTCCATCCTTGATGCAGTATGCCGTGGCCTGGCGTGCCACTCGCTCTGCTTCCTCCTCCTTCTCCGGCAGGGTCCCTTGTGTTAAGTAATTCCGGAGCTCCGTGATCCAGCATCTCTCCTGAGGTTCCATCGTCAAGAGTAGGCGTGCTCCTGAGGCAGGTGGTTGGGGGAGCTCCTCCCGTGGCTGAGCCGTGTTTGACAATGACGGCAGGGCTGAGGGCTTGAAGAGCCGCTCCTCGAAAATGCCAGGCTCCCGAGGTAACCGCCTGGACGCCCGTTTGGCGATGTCGTCGGCCTCCTGATTGGTGCCACGGGGCACATGCTGCAACTCCAACCCCTAGAGCTTCTTCTCCATCCTGCGGACCTCCGCAAGGTAGGCTTCCATGTGCTCATCCTTCGGCTCGTACACCTTGTTGGAGAAATTGACAAGGAGCTGTGAATCGCCCTTGATGGTGAGGCGTTTCACCCCCAGGGCAGTTGCGGCCTTCAAGCCCACTATTAAACCTTCATACTTCGCTATGTTGTTGGAGACCTTTTCACCTCGCTGCAAACAGAGCTGCACAGCGTAGTAGAGTTTGTCCTGAGTGGGCGATATAAGCACCGCCCCAGCCCCTGCGCCATGCCTGGAGAACGCCCCATCGAAGTACATGACCCAGCCTTCTGGCGCCACGCTTCCCGGGGAGAGGGACCAATCCTCGCCGGCCTTGAGGCCTGGTGCCTCCGTCCATTCCGCCACAAAATCAGCCAATGCTGCTCCCTTGATTACTCTGGTCGTGCTGAATTCGAGCTGAAACGCTTGCAGTTCTATGTTCCACTCAGCGACCCTTCCAGCTGAGTTAGGGCTCCTGAGGACTCTCTCCAGGGGGTATGACGAGACGACCTTGATGGGGTGACCCTGAAAATAGTGCTGCAACTTGCGCGAGGCCACCAGTAGCATGAGGAGGAGTTTCTGAGGCATGGGGTACCGCGCCCTCGCATCCTGCAACACCGTGCTAACGAAGTACACCGGGTGCTCAACGAGGTTGGGTGCGTCAGTGCTGGCGGCTCCCTTCGGAGACCGTGGCGCCTCTTGAGGCGATGAGGCCTCCTGAGGCTGGCCATCTGGGAAAGGGGCCTCTTCCGCCTCCGGTGCACTCCTCTGCGGCGGCTGATCCTCCTCAGTCGCGGTGGCAGTTCCTGTGGGGCTTCCTTGTTCCTGTTTTGCCTGGTCCCGGGCTGCTGCTACGGTTCTGATTCGACGCTCCTCTCTAACCGCCACCAAGGCCGCGCTGGCGGAGTAGGGATCGGCGGCGAGGTAAAGCACCAGGGGCTCTTGAGGGCGCGGAGCCACCATGACCGGCGGGCTGGTCAGGTATCTCTTGAGATCCTGGAACGCCTTGTCGGCCTCTTCAGTCCACTCGAAGGGCCCCTTTTTCTTCATTAGCTGGAAGAAGGGCAGCGCTCGTTCCCCCAACTTGGAGATGAAGCGCCCTAGCGCGGTCACGCGCCCAGTGAGCTTCTGCGTTTCTCTAAGGGTCTTTGGGGGGCTCATGTCTTCCACCGCCTTGACCTTTTCCGGGTTAGCCTCGATGCCTCGGTGGGACACGAGGTAACCCAAGAGCTTGCCCGAGGGGACTCCGAACACACACTTCTCTGGGTTGAGCCATAGGTTCACTGCGTTGAGGCTCACAAAGGTTTCCTCCAGGTCTTGTATTAGGGTCTTGGCCTCCCGAGACTTTACCACAACGTCATCAACGTAAGCTTCAACATTCTTCCCGAGCTACGGGCCCAAGGTGATGTGCATCAGCCGCTGAAAGGTTGCCCCTGCGTTACGCAGCCCGAATGGCATGCATGTGTAGCAGTACACCCCACACGGGGTTAGGAAGGCTGTCTTTTCGACGTCTTCTACCGCCATCTTGATCTAGTGATACCCAGAGAAGGCATCCAAGAAGCATAGCAGGTCGCATTCCGCGGTGGAATCGACGATCTGGTCGATGCAGGGGAGCGGGAACGGATCTTGCGGGCACGCTTTGTTGAGGTTGGTGAAGTCGACACACATGCGCTCTTTCCCTCCCTTCTTTGGAACAACGACAGGGTTGGCCAACCAATCCGGGTATCGGACCTCGCGAATGACCCCAGCGGCTTCTAGTTTGCGGGTCTCTTGGACGATGAAGGCCTGCTTTTCTGTGGACTGCCGCCTTGCCTTCTGCTTCACAGGGCGCACGTTGGGGCACACGTTGAGGTGATGCTCGATTACACTCCTAGGGATCCCTGCCAACTGATCAGGCTCCCAAGCGAATACCTTCTTGTTTGCACGCAGGAACCCGACCAGGGCCTCCTCCTACTCGGGTTCGAGGTTAGCGCCTATGGTGAAAGTGGCGTTGGTGGACCCGTCCTCATCGACGGGTATCTGCTTGGTTTCTGCCTTGTCTTAGGTGAACAACTGTTTCTTCTTGGCGGGTGCAGCCCCCTTGGGCTCGGGAGTCTCCAAGCCGGCGGGCTGCACCAACACCGCCGTCTTGAAGGCGAGCTTGAGTACCCGCAACACATCTCCGGTGTCCCCATGCACGGTGAGGACACCGCTGCTCCCGGGCATCTTCATGAGGTTGTACGCCGGGTGCGTCGCGGCCATGAACTGGGCCAACGCTGGGTAGCTGAGGATGGCGTTGTAGGGGAGGCTGATGGGGGCGATGTCGAAGTCGACCAGCTCCATGCGGAAGTTTTTGTAGGTGCCGAAGGTTACTGGGAGCCGGATCTATCCCAAGGAGCTGGATGATCCGCCCCCAACACCTGAGAAGGGCTTGTTGGGTTGCAGCCGTTCCAAGGGTATGCAGAGGAGGTTGAAGGCCTCGACCGAGAGCATGTTGGGGCCCGCACCGCCATCGATGAGAGTTCTGGTGACGGCCACCTGGCAGATGGTGGGGGTGCACAACATGGGGAGCGCACCCGAGCAGGCCGAGTTGGAGGGGTGGTCCTCCGAGCTGAAGGTCAGGCCGGCCTTGGACGCCGCCCAGTCGGGGAGAGCCCCCTGCCGCGTGGAAGCGGCGCTGACCCAGTGGATGAATGGCTTGACGTGGTTACTTGTAGGCGGCGCCTGCGAGCTGCCCAGGAGGGCCGCGACGACCGGGGGTGTTGGTGTAGCGCGATGGGCGGGGAAGAGGCTGCGGGGCTCTTCCCAAGAGGCCATGGAGGTTGCCGGCAGGTGGAGCAGCCACGGGCGCGGAGCGCCGGTGAGGGCCACGGGGAGCCAGTTGGCCATGACCCTATCGTCACCTCCAGCTTCGAGGGGGGCCTCCTCACTCGCCGACAAGGAGGCCAGCGGATCTGTCGCGCCGCCGTAGCGCGGCGGTGTCATTGGCTTGAACTTGCCCGGCCACCGTACCCGTTGCAGGGCTGGGGCCAGGGCTCGGAGCCCCCTGGCCCCCCTGCTGGCACCGGCGGCCGGAGCTGGCGACGCGCTACTCATCGCGAGGCAGGCCGTTTGGGTGGCGGAAGAGAAAACTCCGGTGCACCCCTACCTGGCGTGCCAAATGTCAGATTTCGGGTTCCGGCAGACCCTTGAGGTTCGAACACTGGGGTGCGCGCGAAGATTTTGCCTCCTACCTACCTGCACCCCTCCGTCTCACTAAGATCTAAGCTGTGGAAAGAACAACACGAATGACACAGGGTTTATACTGGTTCGGGCCACCGTTGTGGTGTAATACCCTACTCCAGTGTGTGGTGTGGTGGATTGCCACTTGGGCTGATGATGATGATGAACAATACAAGGAGGAACAGCCTTGCGAGTGTCTGCTCTTGGCTGGGGCAATGAACTGCAGGGAGGAGTTCAGTCACCCTTCTCTCTCTTTCTCTCTGATTCTCTGATCTCCACTCCTCTCTCCCCTCTTCCCCTGTTCTGTGGGTGGCTGGTCCTATTTATAGAGGCCCTAGTCCTCTTCCCAAATATCGAGCGGGAAGGGAGCCAACAACGGCGGGCTAATTTGAAGGGGGACAGCTAGTACGAGCTATCCTGACAAAAGTAGTCTTCGCCTGCACAATGCTCTAGTGGTGACGCCGTCTTGGGCTCCACGATGACCTCCGCCTTGCAGTCCTCCTGGTCTTGGTCTTGTTGCACCGAAATGGCAGCCTTTGCCTGATGCCTCAATACTCTGCGGCTGCGCTTGCTCCCTTTGCACCAAAGAGAAAAGGAGGACACTGCGCGGGCTGGCACCCACCAGGCGCCTTTGGTCGTCATGGCTTGCGTCACGGGCACCTCGTGAGGTACCCCGCCTTGATCTCTCCGCCTCCTCGCGAGCCAGCCTGATGAGGCCGTGCCTGAGGAAGCTCCGCGTCGTCCGCCCCGCGAGGCTTGGCCCCTCGCGAGGGTCTTGGGTCTGTGTTGATGAAGATGGGCCGTGCCGGGGCCCCTTTTGAGCCACGCCGCAGGCCGCAGGCAGGCAAGTCTGGGGACCCCCGTTCCCAGAACGGCGACAACAGGCATTTGCCTTCTTCACAGGCTCTGGGCCTTTTCCAAAACATGACAGCTTCACAGGCTCTGGGACTTTTCCAAAACGCGACAGCTTCACAGGCATTCGCCTTCTTCACAGGCTCTGGGCCTTTTCCAAAACGCGACAGCTTCACAGGCATTCGCCTTCTTCAAAGGCTTTGGGCCTTTTCCAAAACGCGACAGCTTCACAGGCATTCGCCTTCTTCACAGGCTCTGAGCCTTTTCCAAAATGCAACAGCTTCACAGGCATTCGCCTTCTTCACAGGCTCTGGGCCTTTTTAGGGGTAGAACCTCCGGAGGTGCTGGATGTTCCATGTGTTCTGGAACGGCACCCCCTCCTAAGTCTCCAAGCACGCGGAGCCGGGCCTGGAAACATGAACAACCTTGAACGGGCCCTCCACATGGGAGAGAGCTTGTGCAGTCCCTCCCCGGAGAGAACCCGCCTGAGCACGAGGTCTCCTACCTCGAGAGTTCTGGGGCGGATGTTGCGGCAGTGATATCGTCGCAGTGCTTGTTGGTACCTCGCCTCTTGCAACGCGGCTTCTCGGCGACGTTCCTCCCCCAGCACGAGGTCCATCCCCCGCATGGCGACCTGCTGCGCCTCGTCGAACGCTAGGACCCACACGGAGGGACGTCTGACCTCGTGAGGGAGGACCGCTTCGGCTCCGTAGATCAGGAAGAACGGGGTCTCTCCAGTCGGCTTGGTCGCGGTTGTGCGGATGGACCACAACACGGACTGAAGCTTGTCGTACCAACCTCTGCCGCAGGCCTCCAGCTTCTTCTCGAGCATCCTGGTCTTGAGGCCCCTCAGGACCTCTGCGTTGGCTCGCTCGGCCTGGCCGTTGCTTCGGGGGTGCGCCACCGAAGTGTAGCATATCTGCGTTCCAAGGTTTGCACAGTATGTTTTGAAGAGGTTACTGGTGAACTGTGAACCGTTGTCTGTGATGATGCGGTTCGGCACCCCGAACCGGCTCACGACGCCCCTAATGAACTTGACCGCGGAACCCGCGGGGATGGTGCGGACGGCCTCTAATTCAGCCCAGTTGGTGAACTTGTCCACGGCGACGTAGAGGTAGCGGTAGCCACCTGGCGCCCGAGGAAACGGGCCCAGGATGTCCAGCCCCCTGACTGCGAATGGCCATGAAAGGGGTATAGTCTACAGGCCTCCTGCCGGCTGATGGATTTGCTTGGCGTGGAACTGGCAGGCCTCACAAGCTTTCACCAGTTCGACGGCGTCATTGAGTGCGTTGGGCCAATAAAACCCACTGCGGAACGCCTTGCCGATGAGGGTCTGTGATGATGAATGATGTCCACAGTCTCTGCCGTGTATATCTTCCAGCAGTTCCTTTCCTTGCTCCATGGAGATGCAGCGCAGGGATACATCGTTTGGTCGCTTCCGGTAGAGCTCTCCATCCTTGATGCAGTATGTCATGGCCCGCCGTGCCACACGCTCCGCTTCCTCCTCCTTCTCCGGCAGGGTCCCTTGTGTTAAGTAACTCCAGAGCTCCGTGATCCAGCACCCCTCCTGAGGTTCCATCGTCAGGAGCAGACGTGCTCCTGAGGCCGGGCCACAGACCGGGGCTCCTGAGGCAGGTGGCTGGGGGAGCTCCTCCCGAGGCTGAGCCGTGTTTGACAATGACGGCAGGTGTTGGTGTCAAAACCGGCGTATCTCAGGTAGTGGGTCCCGAACTGTGCGTCTAGTCCGGATGGTAACAGGAGGCAGGAAACACGATGTTTTACCCAGGTTCGGGCTCTCTAGATGGAGGTAAAACCCTATGTCCTACTTGATTAATATTGATGATTTGGGTAGTACAAGAGTAGATCTACCATGAGATCAAGGAGGCTAAACCCTAGAAGCTGGCCTATGGTATGATTGTTGTATATGGAGTTGATTGCCTACGGACTACAACCCTCCGGTTTATATAGACGCCGAATAGGGTTAGGGTTACATATAGTCGGTTACAATGGTAGGAGATCTTGAATATCCGCTTCGCCAAGCTTGCCTTCCACGCCAAGGAAAGTCCCATCCGGACACGGGACGAAGTCTTCAATCTTGTATCTTCATAGTCCTAGAGTCCGGCTGAAGGTATAGTCCGGCTACCCGAACACCCCCTAATCCAGGACTCCCTCAGTAGCCCCGAACCAGGCTTCAATGATGACGAGTCCGGCGCGCAGATTGTTCGGCATTGCAAGGCGGGTTCTTCTCCAAATCCTGTGTACCTGTAGGAATAATGTCCAATTTTTGTAATGTAGCGCTCCTTGGCTCCCACGCCCAATAATGGCCATCTTCCACGTGTCAAATGAATGCGAAAAGCCAGGGCGTTTTTACATCCACACCCCTAGCCGTATAAACGAGCCGCCTGTTTAACGGGATGGGGATTTAGGTCCAAACCACATCTTCTCCTCTCCGCGAGTTATCATCAGAGCGCTTCCAGCAAAGGTCCATTCCAACATGACCAGCTGTCGCAGCTCCTCCCCTCGCCCCTCCGGTCCCAAACCCGGGGACTGGGAGAGTTGCACCATCCCGCATAGCGAGTTAGTGTCGCTTCAAGCCAAGGGATTTCTCCCTCAGGCATACATGGTCCCGGTCCGAGCCGGTCTCGCCACCTACAATGGCGGAAAACAAGCGGAGAGCACCCCCAATCCTTCTAAAGGAGAGCGGGTGTGCCTCGTCCCCTATCTAATAAGGGGACTGGGGTTTCCAATTCATCCATTTCTCCGCGGGCTTCTGGAGTTCTACGGCCTCCAGCTGCACAATCTCACGCCCACCTCCGTATTACATATTGCGGGTTTCGTCGCCCTTTGTGAGCTATTTTTAGGCGTTGAGGCTCATTTCGCGCTGTGGAAGAGGTTATTCTGCCTGGTGCCCCGTTCTCGAGAGGGGTCTATATACCAAGTGGGCGGAGCCGAAGTATGGAGCATCGCCGGGACCGGATACCTATCCGGAACCCCAAAGAAGGCGTCCGAGGACTGGCCTTCGGAATGGTTTTACATAGAGGACGTCCCGCTACCGGACCCTATCCGGTTCGGTCTCCCTGAGTTCAACAGTGCTCCATTGAAGAAACGCTTGAGCTGGCGTCCGCGGAGCTCTCAGAGAGAAAGCGACAGAGACGTCCTTTACCTGATGGGCCGGATAAGACTATTGGCTCATTCCGGACTAACCATGATTGGAGTCATAGCTGCATGCATTATGCGGGGGGTGCATCCACTTCAATATAGAGGCCACCCCATGTGGGATTTCAACGGGGAGGATGACGCCACCCGTTACGGTTGTAAGGGGCCGGCCTGAGCTGCCGCTCTAGTAAAGATCTTATCCTCTTTGTATAAGGGAGAAAAGGAGGAATTCCTCCGCGTCAACCTGCAGGCCAGATTTACTATGTACGATCCTCCAAGTTGGGTAAGTGAACAACTGCGCTTGCCCGTTTGTTTTATACTCCCACGGTTAGATATGTAGTCTAACGACTTCAATGCAGGAACTGCGACAAGTGGTAAAGGATATAAACAGCGGCCCTCCACAGCCCGAGGACCCAGAACGGTCCCTCGATCAGGAGTCCGAAGAGGATCCATACATATTGGTGATGCTTATCGATGGGGTGTTCCATCAGCTAAGCAAGGACAATACCTTGGTAGCCATCATGGCTGATTACCCAGGGTTAATCCCGGCCTCCCAGGTGACAGAAACCGGAGTCTCATTCCCTTGAGAGAGATTCCACTCTCACGTATTCCGGTGTTTCTGACGACAACCGTGTTTTGCAGGGGAGATTTCCGAGGCATGAGGCCGATCCTACGGCGGCTAGCCAACGAGGGGCCGCAGGGCCCCGTGGGGCAAAAAGGAATGTAGTCCGGACTGAGATGCCAACGCAAATGTATAGCGCACCCTTTGTTTCCCTGGTGTTATTCTGTTAGGGCATATTAACGTTCGTGCTATCTTCAGAACGAAGAGACCTCGCCGGACTACATCTGGAGAGGTTGCCAATCGCGCCTCCACCAGCCAGGCTCCAACGTCTGGCCAGGAAGCGGAGGCGATCACAAGGCGCGCACCGGACGGTCCTCCGACAGAGGGTGCGGATTGGCTATCTGCCACAACTTCTGAAGTGGAGAGTGCCATGAACCACAGGCGTCGCCGGAAAGTTCTACGCGACGCTTGTTTCTCCCAAGAGGCTTTAGATGTCTATAATTCAGGAGATGCATACCTCCGTGCCGCTCAAATTGGTTTAGCCAGAGCCAGGGAGTAGTATGTAAAAGACATACGAGTAAGAAAATTTTGGTCAAATATATATATACTAGTAGCCCCCGAGACTTGAAACAGTTAGAGCAACTGATTTAAGGATCATTTAATATGCAGGTTCTTACAGAGAAGAATATTGTACTGTCCCAGGAGCTAGAAAAGTGCAAGGCCCAACTAGAGGCCGCACTAGCCGCATCAGGGGAGCCCAAAGAGACCCCCTTAGGTAAGATACACTTCGAAAGATTAGTATTGTGCGGTGTGGGTGCAAATCTGACAAATCATGTTGCAGATGGCGCCGGACTCAATCCGGAAAAGCAACAACTCTTACGCCGGCTAAAGGCCGGTGAGAGTACATTGACAAAGGTGAGGCGAGAGAAGAATGATCTTCAGGATGCCAACACCCGGCTGGACGTCGAACATAAAGATGTTCGTGGCCAGCTTTCAGACTCCACGAAGGAGAATCAGTGGCTTCGACGCGGCATATTTAGTAAGTGCTTGAACGAACTTTGAAAAAAGAGTTTGGTGAGGAAGTCGACTAACAGAGTAATGTCTGTAGGTATGCTCACAGGTCGTCCTGCAGAGGAGATGCCCGGTTCTACGGGTGACCTTCTTCCCGAACTCATGCAACTGCACGAGCAAATTCGGCAAGCGATGCGAGGTGTTGCCCAAGCCTTATGGCCTGCCCACTCCATGCCCGAGGGCCTTGGAGAGCTTGCGGAGAAGCTGAAGGGAGCTCGGTGGCGCTTCTGGTTGTGGAAGATATCGGCCTGCCGACAAGGCGCTAGGGGAGCCTGGGCCATGGTGAAGACCCGTTTTACGAAGTCTGACCCAAACCACATGGCCGAGGTCGTACCAGTGGGGCCTGACGGGAAGGAGATCCCTGTGAGCTTAGTATACGGCCAAGTAGAGTTGGCCGCGAAGTATTCCCAGCAGGACTGAAATTAGATAGCCTGTTAGATGGTATAGAAGAGGAATACAATCAGTCAGAATGACTATGTAATTTTGAATTGACATGTGTAATGCCTTCTAGCCGGATTGTAGATCGTTTGTCGTTGCCGACCTTTTCGCTTCAACCTCGGGACCTGACGGTCCGGAGTGTGTCCGAATACCATAGCGGTTATATAAGAACCGTGGTATGAGTGGAGACCAGGCGTAGGGGTCATTAGTGCTTTATCAGACAAGTGCCCAACTAGTTATGTTATATTACATGGTTAGTAAGAAACATCTTCCAGAGAGAATAGTTCCGTTAGGGGTTCCTTTCGCTGGGAGGCATGCCCTAAAGTGCATGTCCGGACTGCGTAAAAAAAGACGCAGAAAAAGCATCTGGGGTGCATAAAATGAGTAAAAAGATCATCTTTTATCTCACCGACCGAATATTCCCTTAAGAACGCTAGCTTTCGGCTTCACCCAGTCTGAGGTACACATCCGGCTGACCCGGCAGTAACAATCGCAGAGGTGCTCCCTTTACCGCCTAGCCGAACAATCGGGAACGTAGGGGTAAGCACAGGAGCCAGGCAACCTAGCTTGGCCAAAACTTAAGTCATATCAATGCATATAATGGTGAAGAAAAAGGTACATGCGGAAGTTTGACGCATGTGTTTGGTATGAAGCCCGTATAAATATGCTTCTTTTAAAGAAGCCCCCAGGTTTAATGAGTGCGAGTGGCGCGTCACTAGATGAGCCTTTAAGGGCTATAAAAGAAAAGAGGGGAAGGAGATGAACACAGAGTCCGGCGCTAGGCATAGAATCTTCGGAGACAGGTGGCGTTCCACGGGTTCGGCTCGAGTCGGTTATCCGACGCATCTCGCAGGCGGTACGCCCCGCCAGTCAGGACTTGGTCGATTATGAATGGACCTTCCCACTTGGGCTTGAGTTTGTCCTTTTTCTTATCCGGCAGGCGTAGAACTAGTTCGCCAACATTGTAATTTTTGGCCCGTACTTCTCTGCTTTGATATCTTCGGGCCTGTTGTTGATAAAATGCGGAACGGGCTTTTACCACGTCACGCTCCTCCTCCAGGGCGTCCAACTTGTCCTGCCGATCGAGCTCGGCTTCTCTTTCTTCGTACATGCGCACTCTAGGTGAGTCATGAATTATGTCGTAGGGCAAAACTGCCTCTGCGCCGTACACCATAAAAAATGGTGTGTATCCGGTGGTGCGATTTGGCGTGGTCCGCAGCCCCCATAGCATGGAGTCGAGCTCCTCTATCCAGTGCATGTTAGATTCCTTGAGGGACTGCACCAGTCTGGGTTTAATGCCGCTCATGATAAGACCATTTGCACGCTCGACCTGGCCGTTGGTTTGTGGGTGATAGACGGAAGCATAATCGAGCTTGATGCCCATGTTTTTGCACCAGAGTTTTACCTCGTCGGCGGTAAAGTTTGTACCGTTATCGGTTATGATGCTGTGGGGGACGCCATAACGGTGTGCAACCCCGGATATGAAGTCTATCACAGGTCCGGATTCGGCCGTTTTAACAGGCTTGGCTTCTATCCATTTGGTGAATTTATCCACCATGACCAGTAAGTATTTTTTCTATCGGTCCCACCTTTAAGGGGTCCGACCATGTCAAGCCCCCAGACCGCAAAAGGCCAGGGATGGGTATAGTTTGGAGTGCGGTGGGTGGCATATGGCTTTGGTTGGCAAAAAGTTGGCAACTAACGCATCATTGGACTAGGTCCTGAGCGTCTGCCCGGGCCGTCGGCCAGTAAAAGCCTGCACGGAAAGCCTTGCTAACAAGGGACCGAGCAGCGGCGTGGTGACCACCGAGTCCAGCATGAATTTCATCCAGAAGGTTCTGCCCTTCCTCTTCGGAGATGCACCTTTGAAGGACTCCGGTAGTGCTTTTCTTATAGAGCTCTCCCTCATGGACTCTATAGGATTTAGATCGCCGCACTATGCAGCGGGCCTCGTTTTGGTCCTCCGGGAGATCCTGCCTAGTAAGGTAGGCTAGGAATGGTTCTGTCCACGGGGCGATGACCGCCATTATTACGTGGACTGAAGATGTAATTTCATTGGCAGAGCCTCCAATTGTGTCAGATTGTTCGGCGTCGAGTGGTGCGGCTAGGTCCGGGCTGTTATTTGCAGGTTCCCCTCCCATGCTACCGATGGCTTGAACAATCTTTACAAAAATATGTTGGGGGGGGGACTGCATCGCGTTTTGCTCCGATGCGTGCCAGGACGTCCGCTGCTTGATTGTTTTCTTGGGCTATATGGTGAAACTCCAGCCCTTCGAACCGAGCTGACATTTTTAGGACGGCGTTGCGGTAAGCTGCCATTTTTGGGTCCTTGGCGTCGAAGTCTCCATTTATTTGGGATAGCGCGAGGTTTGAATCCCCGCGTACCTCTAGGCGCTGGATACCCATGGATACTGCTATCCGGAGACCATGTAGGAGGGCCTCATATTCGGCTGCATTGTTGGAATCCGTGTACATGATCTAGAGCACATATTGGACTGTGTATCCTGTGGGGGACGTCAGGACGACGCCAGCCCCCAGTCCGGCCAACATTTTGGAGCTGTCAAAATGCATAATCCAGTTTGAATATGTGCCGTACTCTTTAGGGAGCTCGGCCTCTGTCCATTCTGCGACGAAGTCGGCCAAAACTTGCGATTTAATAGCTCGCCGTGGCTTATAGGTTATATCGAACGAGAGAAGCTCGATGGCCCATTTTGCAATCCGGCCCGTTGCGTCGTGGTTGTTGATAATATCGTTGAGTGGTACTTCCGAGGCTACTGTTATGGAACACTCTTGAAAGTAGCGTCGTAGCTTCCGAGATGCCATGAATACCGCGTATGCAATCTTTTGATAATGCGGGTACCGTGATTTGCATGGAGTGAGGACAGTGGATACGTAGTAGACCGGCCTTTGAAGGGGGAATTTGTGTCCATCCGTTTCCCGCTCGACAATGAGCACTGCGCTGACAACTTGATGTGTTGCTGCAATGTACAATAACATTGGTTCGCCGGTGTTCGGCGCGGCCAGGACTGGGTTTGTTGCCAATATGGCTTTTATTTCATCAAGTCCGGCCGTGGCAGCCTCCGTCCACTCGAAGTGTTCGGTGCGCCGAAGGAGGCGATAGAGGGGTAGTGCCTTTTCTCCCAAGCGGGAGATGAAGCAGCTTAAAGCCGCCACGCATCCGGTTAATTTTTGTATTTGTTTGAGGTCCTTTGGGATATCCAATTGTGACAAAGCTCGGATCTTGGCTGGATTTGCTTCAATTCCTCTACCAGATACAATGAAGCCCAAGAGCTTTCCGGCTAGACGCCGAAGTCGCATTTTTCTGGGTTGAGCTTGATGTCATATTGTCGGAGGTTATCGAATGTAAGCCTCAAGTCGTTTACTAGGGATTCGACATGTCTTGATTTGACGACCACATCATCCACATACGACTCCACTGTTTTGCCGATCTGGTTTGCCTGACATGTCTGGATCATGCGCTGATATGTTGTGCCGGCGTTTTTCAGCCCGAAGGGCATTGTGTTGAAGCAGAATGGGCCGTATGGTGTGATGAATGCTGTTGCAGCTTGGTCTGATTCTGCCATCTTGATTTGATGGTAACCGGAGTATGCGTCGAGGAAACACAACAAATCGTGTCCTGCGGTGGCATCGATAATTTGATCGATGCGGGGGAGGGGGAAGTGATCCTTTGGGCAAGCCTTGTTAAGGTCTTGAAAATCGACACACAGGCGCCAGGATTTGTCCTTCTTTGGTACCATCACCAGGTTTGCTAGCCAGTCTGGATGTTTTATGTCTCTGATGAATCCAGCCTCCAATAGCTTGGCTAGCTCCTCTCCCATAGCCTCTCTCTTGGGTTCGGAAAAACGCCGAAGGGCTTGTTCGACAAGTTTAAATCCTTTTAGGATATTTAAGCTGTGTTTGGCCAGCCTGCGTGGGATCCCTGGCATGTCTGAAGGGTGCCAGGCGAAGATGTCCCACTTCTCTCGTAGGAACTCTCGCAGTGCGGCGTCTGCATCAGGGTTCAGTCGTGCCCCGATTGAAGCTGTTTTATTGGGGTCCGTTGGATGGACCTGGAATTTGACTATTTCGTCGGCTGGCTTGAAGGATGTGGATTTGGATCTCTTATCGAGTATCACATCATCCCTGTTAACCGTGGAGCGCAGCGCAGTCAGTTCCTCGGCCGTCTTGTCTTCGGCGTGGAGTGCTATGTCCGGATCACTAGCTAGGCTGATAATTCCATTCGGCCCGGGCATCTTAAGCTTCATATACCCGTAATGGGGTATTGCTTGGAAGATTGTGAATGCTTCCCGCCCTAGTAAAGCGTGATATCCGCTCTTAAACGGGGCCACCTGAAACGTGACTTCTTTGGACCTGTAATTATCCGGCGTGCCGAACACCACATCTAGTGTGATTTTTCCTGTGCAGCGCGCTTCCCGACTGGGGATTATTCCTCTAAAGGTTGTGCTGCTTCGCTCGACGCGGTTCCAGTCTATTTCCATTTTTTGAAGGGTTTCCTCATAAATGAGGTTCAGTCCGCTGCCTCCATCCATGAGCACCTTGGTGAGGCGAAAGCCGTCCACTATGGGACTGAGGACCAATGCGGCTAGTGCTCGGGCTATTCGGAATCTAGGTTCATCACTTGCGTTGAAGGTAATGGCAGTGTCGCTCCATGGATTTATTGTTGCAACTTGATAGACTTCAGCGAGGCTGCAGAGTGTTCTTTTTCGCACATTGTTTGATGCAAAAGTCTCGAAGACTGTGAGAACGGTACTGGTGTCCTCTAGCTGGCTTTCTGCGGCCTCCAGAATTAAGAGGTCCTCGCCAATTTTGGCCACCTGCCGGAGTATCCAACATGCTCTAAGGCTGTGAGTTGGTGTGGCATCCTCTGTACTGTGAATTCTACAGGGTCCATCAAGCCACCTTTTCAGTATGGTTCCATGCCCTGTAGAGGGTTTTGGCTTTTTGGTGTTCATCCCGGGTGTCCTATGATGATGCACCCTCTTAGTTCGGACGGGATTACTATTCAAGGCCGGATTATCCCAAAATTTTATTTCGGTTTTCCAGGCGCTTTCCATCGCACAGTATTTTTTACTATGGACGCCAAGTCAGCGAAGCGTGTAATATCAGGACGACTTACGGCGTTAAGGATTCCCTCGTCCATGCAATTACTGCAGAAAATTGAGATTGCGTCTCCCTCGCGGCAATCCTTTATCCTGTTCATAACCAGGAGGAATCTGGCCCAGTAATGATGTACTGTTTCCTCGGGCCTCTGCCTGATTTGGAAGAGATCGCTTATGTTCGGGTGGGCGGGTGTCGTTGAATCTGAAACCTCACCCGATCCAAGATTCGGAGGCCGAAGAGTTTCCAAACTCTGAAGTTCAGATTCTTGGATGTTGTCCAACGAATATAGCCCGTTGCCTGATCCTAAGCTCATGTCTTGAGTTACATCCTCCTCTCCGCGAGTATCCGGCTTGGAGGAGTCGGGAATTCGTATGTAGCTAGTCCTTAAAATAGATGAAGGGTCGCCGCACTGCGCCTCTACCACGACAACGTCGTCGGTGACTTGGGGAGAGTTAATTTCTCTTAGATCGGGTTTAAGCCCAACCTGGTCGTAATCCGTAGCGACCCCCAGGGCGGCGATGCGATCCAAGAGCTCGTTTACAGAAGAGAGCTCCATTGGATCTAGCTGCTCGACGAGCTCCGAGCTAGCGTGTAGGTTGCTTTTGATGACCCGAGAGGTCACCGTCGGTGCAATAGCCGAACAGGCGGTCATGAGGAAACCACCTAGCTGGAGGGTTTGGCCGACAACCAAGGCTCCCTTAGCAACGGCGAGTTCTTTAAAGACGGGAGGAGGCATCCTTCCTGATTGTGACGGCACAGAGGAACTCTCAATGAAAGCACCAATGTCGGTGTCAAAACCGGCGGATCTCGGGTAGTGGGTCCCGAACTGTGTGTCTAGGCCGGATGGTAACAGGAGGCAGGGAACATGATGTTTTACCCAGGTTCGGGCCCTCTTGATGGAGGTAAAACCCTACGTCCTGCTTGATTAATATTGATGATATGGGTAGTACAAGAGTAGATCTACCACGAGATCAAGGAGGCTAAACCCTAGAAGCTAGCCTATGGTATGATTGTTGTATATGGAGTTGATTGCCTACGGACTACAACCCTCCGGTTTATATAGACGCCGGATAGGGTTAGGGTTACATATAGTCGGTTACAATGGTAGGAGATCTTGAATATCCGCATCGCCAAGCTTGCCTTCCACGCCAAGGGAAGTCCCATCCGGACACGGGACAAAGTCTTCAATCTTGTATCTTCATAGTCCTGGAGTCCGGCTGAAGGTATAGTCCGGCTACCCGAACACCCCCTAATCCAGGACTCCCTCAGCAGGGCTGATGGCTTGAAGAGCCCCTCCTCGAAGACGCCAGGCTCCTGAGGTAACCGCCTGGACGCCCGTTTGGCAATGTGATCGGCCTCCTGATTGGTGCCTCGGGGCACATGCTGCAACTCCAACCCCCAGAACTGCTTCTCCATCTTGCGGACCTCCGCAAGGTAGGCTTCCATGTGCTCATCTTTCGGCTCATACACCTTGTTGGAGAAATTGACAAGGAACTGCAAATCGCCCTTGATGGTGAGGCGTTTCACCCCCAGGGCAGCTGCGGCCTTCAAGCCCGCTATTAAACCTTCATACTCCGCTATGTTGTTGGAGACCTTTTCACCTTGCTAGAAACAGAGCTGTACAGCGTAGTAGAGCTTGTCCTGAGTGGGCGATATAAGCACCGCCCCAGCCCCAGCGCCATGCCTGGAGAAAGCCCCATCGAAGTACATGACCCAGCCTTCTGGCGCCTCGCTTCCCGGGGAGAGGGACCGATCCTCGTCGGCCTTGAGGCCTGGTGCCTCCGTCCATTCTGCCACAAAATCCGCTAACGCTGCTCCATTGATGACTCTGGTCGTGCTGAATTCGAGCTGAGACGCTTGCAGTTCTATGTTCCACTCAGCGACCCTTCCAGCTGAGTTAGGGCACCTGAGCACTCTCTCCAGGGGGTATGACAAGACGACCTTGATGGGGTGACCCTGAAAATAGTGCTGCAGCTTGCGCGAGGCCACCAGTAGCGTGAGGAGGAGCTTCTGAGGCATGGGGTACCGTGCCCTCGCGTCCCGCAACACCGTGCTGACGAAGTACACTGGGTGCTCAACGAGGTTGGGTGCGTCAGTGCTGGTGGCGCCCTCCGGAGACCATGGCGGCTCCTGAGGCCATGAGGCCTCCTAAGGCTGGCCATCTAGGAGAGGGGCCTCTTCCGCCTCCGGTGCACACCTCTGCGGCGGCTGATCCTCCTCAGCCGTGGTGGCGGTTTCTGTGGGACTTCCTTGTTCCTGTTTTGCCTTGTCCCGGGCTGCTGCTGTGGTTTTGATTCGATGCTCCTCCCTAACCGCCACCAGGGCAGCGCTGGCGGAGTAGGGAGTGGCGGCGAGGTAAAGCACCAGGGGCTCTTGAGGGCGCGGGGCCACCATGACCGGAGGGCTGGTCAGGTATCTCTTGAGATCCTGGAACGCCTTGTCGGCCTCGTCAGTCCATTCAAAGGGCCCCTTTTTCTTCATTAGCTGGAAGAAAGGGCAGCGCTCGCTCCCCCAACTTGGAGATGAAGCGCCCTAGCGCGGTCACACGCCTAGTGAGCTTTTGCATTTCTCTAAGGGTCTTTGGTGGGCTCATGTCCTCGACTGCCTTGACCTTTTTCGGGTTAGCCTCGATGCCTCGGTGGGACACGAGGAAACCCAAGAGCTTGCCTGAGGGGACTCCGAACACACACTTCTCTGGGTTGAGCCGCAGGTTCACTGCGTTGAGGCTCACGAAGGTTTCCTCCAAGTCTTGTATCAGGGTCCTAGCCTCCCGAGACTTCACCACAATGTCATCGACGTAAGCCTCAACATTCTTCCCGAGCTACGGGCCCAAGGTGATGTGCATCAGCCGCTGAAAGGTCGCCCCTATGTTACGCAGCCCGAATGGCATGCATGTGTAGCAGTACACCCCACACGGGGTTAGGAAGCCTGTCTTTTCGACGTCTTCTACCGCCATCTTGATCTGGTGATACCTAGAGAAGGCATCCAAGAAGCATAGCAGGTCGCATTCTGCGGTGGAATCGACGACCTGGTCATTGCGGGGGAGCGGGAACGGGTCTTGCGGGCATGCCTTGTTGAGGTTGGTGAAGTCGACACACTTGCACTCCTTCCCTCCCTTCTTTGGCACAACGACAGGGTTGGCCAACCAATCCGGGTATCGGACCTTGCGAATGACCCCAGCGGCTTCTAGTTTGCGAGTCTCTTGGCCTATGAAGGCCTGCTTTTCTGTGGACTGCCGCCTTGCCTTCTGCTTCACAGGTTGCATGTTAGGGCACACATTGAGGTGATGCTCGATTACGTTCCTAGGGATCCCCGCCAACTGGTCAGGCTCCCAAGCGAATACCTTCTTGTTTGCACACAGGAACCTGACCAGGGCCTCCTCCTACTCGGGCTCGAGGTTGGCGCCTATGGTGAACGTGGCATGGGTGGACCCGTCCTCATCGACGGGTATCTGCTTGGTTTTTGCCTTGTCTTGGGTGAACAACTATTTCTTCTTGGCGGGTGCAGCCCCCTTGGGCTCGGGGGTCTCCGAGTCGGCGGGCTGTGCCGACGCCGCCGTCTTGAAGGCGAGCTTGAGCACTTGCAGCGCGTATCCGGTGTCCCCGTGCACAGTGAGGACACCACTGCTCCCGGGCATCTTCATGAGGTTGTACGCCGGGTGCGTCGCGGCCATGAACTGGGCCAGCGCTGGGTAGCCGAGGATGGCGTTGTAGGGGAGGCCGATGGGGGCGATGTCAAAGTCGACCAGCTCCATGCGGAAGTTGTTGTAGGTGTCGAAGGTTACTGGGAGCCAGATCTGTCCCAAGGAGCTGGATGATCCGCCCCCAATGCCTGAGAAGGGCCGGCTGGGTTGCAGCCGTTCCAGGGGTATGCAGAGGAGGTTGAAGGCCTCAACCGAGAGCATGCTGAGGCCCGCACCACCATCGATGAGAGTTCTGGTGATGGCCACCTGGCAGATGGTGGGGGTGCACAGCATGGGTAGCGCACCCGAGCAGGCTGAGTTGGAGGGGTGGTCCTCCGAGCTGAAGGTCAGGCCGGCCTTGGGCGCCGCCCGGTCCGGGAGAGCCCCCTGCCATGTGGAAGCGGCGCTGACCCGGCGGATGAACGACTTGACGTGGTGACTTGTAGGCGGCGCCTGCGAGCTGCCCAGGGGGGCCGCGACGACCGGGGGTGTTGGTGTAGCGTGGTTGGCGGGGAAGATGCTGCGAAGCTCTTCCCAAGAGGCCACGGAGGCTACCGGCAGTTGGAGCAGCCATGCGCGCGGTGCACCGGTGAGGGCCGTGGGGAGCCAGTTGGCCATGACCCTATCGTCACCTCCAGCTTTGAGGATGGCCTCCTCGTACGCCAGCAAGAAGGCCAGCGGATCAGTCGCGCCACTGTAGCGCGGCGGCGTTGTTGGCTTGAACTTGTCCGGCCACCGTACCCGTTGCAGGGCGGGGGCCCGGGCTCGGAGCCCCTTGGCCCCTGTGCTGGCGCCGGCGGCCGGAGCGGGCGATGCGCTACTCATCGCGAGGTAGGTCGTGGCGGTGGCGGAAGGGAAAACTCCGGTGCACCCCTACCTGGCGCGCCAAATGTCGGATTTCGGGTTCCGGCTGACCCTTGAGGTTCGAACACTGGGGTGCGTGCGGAGATTTCGCCTTCTACCTACCTGCACCCCTCCGCCTCGCTAAGATCTAAGCTATGGAAAGAACATCACAAGAGACACAGGGTTTATACTGGTTCGAGCCACCGTTGTGGTGTAATACCCTACTCCAGTGTGTGGTGTGGTGGATTGCCTCTTGGGCTGACGATGATGAGCAACACAAGGAAGAACAGCCTCGCGAGGGTCTATTCTTGGCTGGGGGGATGAACTGCTAGGAGGAGTTCAGTCACCCTTCTCTCTCTCTCTCCGATTCTCTCTCCGATTTTGATCCCCCTACCCTGGGGGTGGCTAGTCCTATTTATAGGCAAAGGCCCTGGGCCTCTTCCCAAATATTGAGCGGGAAGGGCGCCAACAATTGGCCATTTTGAAGGGGAACATCTGGTACACTTATCCTGAGTAAAGTTGGTCCTCGCCTGGCAAAGGCTCTGGTGGTGACGATGGCTTGGGCTCCACAATGACTTCCTCCCTGCCGTTGGGCTGGTCTTGGTCTTGTTGCACCGAAACGGGTGCCTTTGCTTGATGCTCGTGCCTGCGCTTGCTCCCTTTGCATCAAAGAGGAAAGGAGGACACTGCGCGGGCTGGCGCCCGCCTGGCACCCTTGGTCGTCATGGCTTGCGTCACGGGCACCTCGTGAAGTACCCCGCCTTGATCTCTCCGCCTCCTTGCAAGCCAGCCTGATGAGGCCGTGCCTGAGGAAGCTCTATGTCGTCCACCCCGTGAGGATTGACCCCTCGCGAGGGTCTTGGGTCTGTGTTGATGAAGATGGGCCGTGCTGGGCCCCTCCTCGAGCCACGCCGCAGGCCGCAGGCAGGCAAGTTTGGGGACCCTCGTTCCCAGAACGCCGACACCCTGCTCCAGCACTGGGTCTGTGTGCTTGCTATTTCTGTCAGGGCGGGATTTGGGGCGGCGCTTGCGTCGCCGCTTTGACTGCTTTTCGAGGGAACAAGCCTTCGGTGCGTCCTTTCTCTCCTCGTCGTCATCTTTTGGTGCGTCCATCATGTATACGTCATGTGACGAGGTGGCGTTCCAAGGCCCAGTAGGCGCTAGTTCTTCATCGTCTCCTTCATCGGCGTCCATACCGTCTATGTCTTCGAAGTCGAGGTCGAGCATGTCGGTTAAGTCGTTGACAGTGGCTACAAAGTGGGTGGTGGGTGGGCTTTGAATTTCTTCATTGTCCGTACCCCAACCTTGCTGACCGTAGTCCGGCCCGGGCTCTCCTGATAAAGAGAGAGACTTCAGTGACTTCAGGATATCGCCGAGAGGCGAGTGCTGAAAGATGTCCGCGGTAGTGAACTCCATGATCGGCGCCCAATCGGATTCGATCGGCAGGGGCGCGGAGGGTTCGGAGTCCGGAGAGGAGTCCGGCTCCTTGGAGTCACGAGTCTCGCAGAGTACGGGGCTGGTGTTCGCCTCAATCGTCATTGGGGTAACAGCCCCCGAGGTGGCGTCCAACCGCCCATCCTCGATCGGCGCAGTTGGCTCCGAATTAAGGGTCGGAGCCGACGCGGATGCGGCCTCCAGGGCACTATTCAGCGGAGAGCTAAATCATGCTCGTCGTGACAGTGTGGCTCGCTCGGCAGTGGCTCGAATCCGTCGAAGATCAAGTCCCCGCGGATGTCCGCCGTGTAGTTTAAATTTCCAAATCTGACCTGACGGCCGGGGGCGTAGCTTTCGATCTGCTCCAGACGGCCAAGCGAATTGGCCCGCAGTGTGAAGCCGCCGAAGATGAAGATCTGTCCGGGGAGGAAGGTCTCACCCTAGACTGCATCGCTATTGATGATCGTAGGAGCCATCGAGCCTGACGGCGACGACACAGAGGAACTCTCAATGAAAGCACCAATGTCGGTGTCAAAACAGGAGGATCTCGGGTAGGGGGTCCCAAACTGTGCGTCCAGGCCGGATGGTAACAGGAGACAAGGGACATGAAGTTTTACCCAGGTTCGGGCCCTCTCGATGGAGGTAAAACCCTACGTCCTGCTTGATTAATATTGATGATATGGGTAGTACAAGAGTAGATCTACCACGAGATCGGAGAGGCTAAACCCTAGAAGCTAGCCTATGGTTATGATTGTTGATGTGTATGTCGTCCTAAGGATTGAAACCCTCCGGTTTATATAGACACCGGATGGGGTTAGGGTTACATAGAGTCGGTTACAATGGTAGGAGATCTACATATCCGTATCGCCAAGCTTGCCTTCCACGCCAAGGAAAGTCCCTTCCGGACACGGGACGGAGTCTTCAATCTTGTATCTTCATAGTCTAGGAGTCCGGCTGAAGGTATAGTCCGGCTATCCGAACACCCCCTAATCCAGGACTCCCTCACCCGCCGATTGAAAGTGTGTGTGGGGGGGTGCTACTTTGCACTTTGCTAGGTGAACCTCGGTTGGGGGGGCATACATTCATAGCATAGGATTCCCTTCGTGGCGACACGAGGGGGTG